>NW_020216871.1:1163-5395 GCF_003070985.1 Temnothorax curvispinosus | reverse complement strand
CGGTATCAAACGACGTCTTCGGATGAAAGTCCTATGAAAAGGAGGAGTACAGCAGCAGCAGCTACTATCGTACCAGGAACGATGCGTTGCGAAGGAGAGAAATTGCAGCAAGATGCGTGGTCGACGCACACGGACAGTCGAGGCGAGAGGGGTCAACCACGACTTTTGGAGCGACAAAAGGACAGGAGAGAAAGACAACTCTGAAGAACAAACGTTAAACAAATAAGAATTACATTATTTGTTTCAGGTAAAAATGTCAAAGCTTGGTCGAGTACCTAAAACCGGACATCCGTGTTGTTTTTGCTTTTAAATAGTAATATTTCAACTTTTACATAAAATTTTACATAAAATATGTATACAACAATGGAATGTATACGTATAGTCTATGTAGAAAGTTGAAATATTTTTAATTAAAAACGAAATCAATTAGAATAATGTCCAGGTTTAACTACGCGTTGAGATATGAAACATTTAGAGCCATTCTACAATACGTCGCAAACGCCTCGTCGCCAATCGCGAAGAATGGCAACGGCTAGTTAAAAATTATTAATTTCGGTTGCGCTTATTGACAGTTACGGTTGTTAAGAAAGTTGAACTTTTGAACTTTTTGACAATAGCAATGTTTTGCATAATAAAATTTAATTTTTACACCTAACTGTTTTATTTTTATTTTATTCCAGTTATTGAAAATTTGCGGTTCAATCACATATACGCGCTGCTTATAAATAATTTTTTGAAGTTTCTGTGAAATAAAAGTTATTTGCGGTTCTGTCGCATACACGCGTTATTCCGTTGCTTATAAATAATTTTACGCATTTCTATTGCGAAATTTTCCAACCAGTACCACACTTTTGCTTAACATTGGGTGCTTTCCATTTACATGACTTGTGTCGACACTTGTGTCGACTCAAGTTAGCTCAAGTTGATAACTCCAATGCGCTAAATGGAAAGGCGCAGAAGTTGATAAAATATTATTGGTCTGTTCTTTACAGCTGAACTAGCTGCACTAGTTCCGAGTTCATCCTTTTCCTTCCAATGTGGTGTAAAAAAGATAAACTCTGAACTAGTGCAGCCAGTTCAGCTGCAAAGAACAGACCTATTATCAAAGTATGTTTGTGTTTACTTTTAATTATATAATTATATTTTAACAATTTAAGTATATACATATAATAGTCGTACGTATTTTATAAAAATATTAATTTACATATGTATAAGTATATTTACAATTTGGAGAAATTATTTGTTGTCGTTAAATAAACAGGTTATATTTGCAATTTAGATATATGTAAAAGTGAAGAATCTTTTAAGAGATGGAGAAAGATTTGTTTAACGCAATGGATTTATTATTCGAAAACACTGATAGTAGCAGCAGTAGTGATAATAACAGTACTGATACTAGTAGTAGCAGTACTTCTACAGATGAAGACCAAAACCTATTTTTGGAAAATGAAAGGCTTGAAGAAGATTTGCTATTTCCTCTTCTTCAACTATTATTAAACGGTCGTAGACGACAGCATGTAGAGAATTTTCTTCATGTAGTGCATGCAAAAAGTAATCAAGAATTTAGAGAGGATTTCAGATTAAATCGCCGATGTGTTTATATGTTACTAGGTAAGTATTATCTATTTATAATATTAAAATAGTTTTGTAATATATTTTGGTAATGTACAACCATTTTTATACTTATTGGATATTTTCAGAATCTTTAGAAGCTAGCAGATTTATACCAACGCATGCATTTGGAAAAGAAAAGAAACCTGCGGAATTATATTTACTGATGACTCTCTGGTTTTTAAGTAACAAAGAACCTCACCGAACACTGTCTAATCTCTTTGATATGTCATTATCATCTATATTTCGTATTATACGTCGAGTAATCAATTGACTAATAACTCTGGTTCCTGATGTTATTAAATGGCCGCAAGAAAATTATTTAATTCGTATATCTCGTGGATTTGAAGAAGCAGCTGGAATTCGTAACTGCATTGGAGCAATAGATGGCTCACATTTTTATATAAATAAACCCGAAGAAAATAGTAGAGAATACTTTAACAGGAAACAATGTTATTCAATTCTTTTACAGGCTGTTACTGATTGTAACACTAGATTTACCAATGTATATTGTGGTGATCCGGGATCTTTTCACGATGTTCGAATGTTAAGAAGATCACAACTTTTTCACATTGCTGAGCAAGAAAGAGAAAATATTTTTTCAAATAGTACTTTTTTATTAGGAGATAAAGGTTATAATAAAGTAGCGAGAAAATGGATTGTCTGTCCTTTTAGGGATAATGGTAATCTTACAAGGGAACAACATGCATTTAATAATAAAATTTCCGTAACTCGAGTAGTAGTTGAAAGAGCTTTTGGTATCTTAAAGGGTCGATTTCGACAATTACACAAACTACCGTTACGTGATGTCTATTTCATGACTCGGATTATAGTGAGTTGTTGTGTACTTCATAATATATGTTTAGATAATGGAGATAATGGCGAAGACTTTTATGATGATCACGTTGCACAAGAACTTCATGCTTTAGAAAATTATAATAACGAAAGAGACAAAATGCTATACAGGGGAAACTTTGCAGATCGTCGAACATTATTGTTTAACGAAATGTACCCTTAACGAATTTATTCAAATTTTTTTATTTGACGTTGATCAAAAGTAAATGATTGCAATAATTATATCATTTTAATTTAGAAAAGTATAACACATACAAATTATTTTATAAGTACTATTGTAAAAACAAAATTATTTAAAAAAACGGTTATACATATATATATATATATATATATATATATATATATACTATATAAACCTATTCATTTTTTTTTTTTTTTTTAAATATTGCTTTACGTAAATTATAAGTAAATTATACTATAAATAAATAAATACAACTTACAACTTAAACTTGTTTTTATTTTACTTTTTTATTTAAAAGTAATATGTTTTACAATTGTTATTTCTGTTATTTACAGAAATGTTGAAGAAGAGCAAGAAATTTATATTTTTGTATCTGAATGAAATACTTGTCGCGTAGAATAAATTTCATTAAATGTATAACATAGTTTGTAATTTAAAAACAAAATAAAAATATATTTGCTTTATCATCTTTTATTTTATATAACAGTTTAAAGTCAGTTTAAGAAAAACAAAAAAAATATAATATACAATAAATACTGTAATGAGCATTTTCTTACTTTATAAAACTCAAAGTTTATATTAACTTTTATTTTCTGCTTAGTAACATTAATAAATAATAACTACGTCTTTTGTACTTTGTGCAGGTTTAAAGAATATGGTTCTTTTTATAGCAACTTTTAAAAGTAAAAATAATATTACACGTGAAGATAAAAATAATATCAGTCTATCCAAGATGACTTATTTAAACATAATTATTATATGTTTAGAGTTACATATAAGTAACAAAGTTTAAAATATTCTGTAACAAAAATAAGTATATAAATTTTTTTAAACTAAAAGTTAATTTTACATTCTTAACTCATATGTTTCAGACAATTCTTTTGATACAAAGAAGTACTTTTTATATCCTGATTTAGCTTTTACCAAATGATTCTTACACACAAACATACAATTATTACACTGTATTAAATATGAAACTTTTTTGGGGGCCTATTCTGTAAACATTACGTGGACATCATTACGTGCTTTGCGGAGATATAATATACCATAGAGAAACTGCGCAAAGCACGTAACGATATCGTTTACAGAATAGGCTCCTTAGTTTAGTACTTTCTATTTTAATTAATAATTTTTATGTTTAATTATAATCTGTTCATCACGTTAAAGTATCAAATATTTTTTTAAAATTATACCTTTTTATATAAATATAATTAACATCACAGTTCTTGGATATTTGGTTTACAAAATACTGCTTCGACTTTGAATTAGACTTCTTAATAAATCACATTTTTCTTTTTCAATAGACACTTTCTCTCGATGTTGCTCTATCTTTTGCTTTAATCTTTGCTCCTCCAAAAACATTTTTTTCTTTTTTAATCTCAGTTTTTCTCTCTTCAATTCAAGTTCTTCTATTTTTCTTTTATGTTCCATTTCATCAAAATTTTTTCTATCTTCATATTTTTTATGTATAAACTGAAGATGTTGTAGCCATTGGTTTTCTAATTCTATTTTAGTACGAGCAATTTTTGAGCCTGTTCCATGCACACTTTTCTTTCGTACTGTTTCTCTTTCTGCATTTCTTTCA
>NW_020216871.1:0-1153 GCF_003070985.1 Temnothorax curvispinosus | reverse complement strand
TTTCATTACTATTCGATTCTTGCTCCATATTAACATTTTGTAACTCACAATCAGTTGTTGCATTTTGAACTTCATGCTGATTGGATACATTATGCTCCAATATTGGTGAATTAAAGCTATTTTCTTTATTAAAATTACTATTTTTATCACCCAAAATATCCATTAGTTCTTCAACGTCATCAAAGATCTTTGGAGCATTTCCACTTGTACGATTTTTCTTTTTATTATACGATTTTTTAGCGCACTAAATTTCCATCTTACTTGATCACCTGTTAACTGTACAAATAAAATAGAATGCAAACACAACACAAGTTAAATAATAAATAGTAATGTTTTGTAAACTTACTGGAACATTAAATAGTGATAGTTCATTAAGCTCAATAGTTATTGACTGCCAAAATTTTTTATTTTTTTTTTTGTAGTATCTGTTTCAATATTTCGAGCTTCATAAGCAGATAAAAGCGCAAAAGTGGCTTGTTTTGTCCATATAAATTTATCCTGAGATTCTTGTGAAACTATTGTTACATCTGTTTTTCCTTTGATTTAGTTGTTCATTAGTATGACTATTTTGTTGAGAGACGACAGAATCCATTTTTTCTTGCAGATGATTATAGTTATTTGTATCAACCTTCGTCAAAACTATTTTTCCAACAGCTTGCAATGACTGCAAGTTCTTCATTGAAATAGTCTGTAATATAACAAAACCGAAAAGTACAATGTATACAATTAGAAATTAATATCTTACATTAATAAACTATAATCAAGTGTTTGTAAATAACTCAATGTTGCTATTATCACTATTCTAACAAGTAAATACACACACATACACACATTTTAAACATATTTAATGTAAATTATCTAATTAATAAATATGTGTGATATGGATGATAATAAATAATATACCATATAATAAATAAAAATATATTTATATAACGTAGTTTAATATTTACTGTCAGATCTTCTAAATTATTGTTGAACAGAATCATGTTAAAAAGGATTATACAAACATAAATATTTATTTACATACTTTATTGCCATGTTTATCTTCTTTCAGGTTACTTCTTCTTTTCTTTTTTTTTATCAAATTACTGTATGTAAGTATCTATTGTGTGCTTTTCATTTAGCGACTCAAGTCGACACAAGCGTCATTCTA
>NW_020216870.1:428752-451863 GCF_003070985.1 Temnothorax curvispinosus | reverse complement strand
AAACCTTATTTAAAAACTAAAATGATAAATATATCCAGACATAGGTCTTAAGTGTCCCGGCATTGATACATTTACCTTCCCTTAATGTGCAATTGGTACTTTAACGTGACCCGATTCGACTGACTCTACATAAACTTAGAACTCTTTAAAATGTCGATTATATAATATTCTGTATGTACAGGAGAGAATCGAGAAACTAAATGTGCCAACTTCACCGGACGAATTTCTTATTGTTACCTCGTTATAGTATATTGTGTTTGTTCGCGAAAGATTTTGTAAAAGCGTTCACGGTTCTTTCGTATTCGCGGGGCGTGATGGAATCGAATAAAACAAAATTTCGAAACGGAAAATGCCATTTCCGTCGAAACGTCAATCTCGGGCGCGGGACGTGCTGGAAGTTCGAGCGATTACATTACGCCGGATTCGTGTATACGACGCCATTTGTACGCATAAACGTCAGGAAAATTTTGAGCGATACGCGGGGGTGAAAGGGCAAAAACCGACTCGGCTGGACGAGCGCGGGAGGGGAGGGAGGGTTAACGGTGAAATTCGCCGGTCGTATTCCACCTCGTTGAACGGAACGTTTTGTATAATATTTGCAACGGCCCACGCTCGATAATTTCACCGCGGAATGGAAAGGGAGCTCATATTGCGGCTATTTGGTGTAATACACGAGCGGCTGCATCATCGCTTTTCGAAACTCGTTTTAATAGAATCGTTTCAACAAGAGACCGTTGTCAAAAAACGCGTGAAATTAAAAACATCAGTCTTTTTCAACTCTCTATTTAGCAATCGTTTTTCCTACTAATTTCGATGAATTCCAACGAAATCCGATTGCGGCAATGGCCCAATTACAAAATTTCAGTAATCTCGAGGTTTAAATTTAGACTTCAACTCGCGCGTATTCTATTTTGATATTATCGGGTCTAAGGGCGATTGGCATAATACTCAGTGACATCATCGTCCATTCAATTCGCCAAATGACACGATCCAGCCAATCGCGGCGCGGCGTCGGGACAATTTAGTTGGGAAAGAGGTTCCACGAATCTAGTTATCCCAGCGATTATCCGCGCATTACTTAGTTACCTCGCGTTCAAGAACGCAGCCATTCGCGGAGCAGCTGAGGCGTAAAAGTGTTTGCGTAAGCATTGATGATAATGAGTTTTAAGTGAGTTTCGCCTTGCTCGCGCGATCGTGATCGACGCCACTGACCCTGACGTTTCTCCGGTGTCAAGGCTGCTCGTCCGTCATCGGCGAGTCCGAGTAGATTTATCGTCAGTCATTTGAAAGCCGTAGAAAACTTCAATTGCACAATAGAAATTCTGTATTTTTTATTTTATTCCGTCTGCATTTTTATTCGCGTACTTTATATTTTTTATATCTAAACCTGAAATTTCTTTCGTAGAGGGACATTTATCTAATTGCAGTCTATTTACTATCTCATCAACAATTATTATATCTATGTTATATAAGAAGATCGGTGATTGTCAGTCCCCCAACTAAAGGATATAGGACCGTTGTTTTTACGCTCAGTGTGAAAAGAAGACTTCTTTCACATTTGGCAGCACAGAAACGGAAATTTTTTTTCACATTTGGCTACGATTGCCTCTCTCCCGAGATGTCCGCCCCTGCAATTTTTTTTCATCGCAGCGTATCTGCGCGAGATCTTTCTTTCCCTCTTTCGATCGCGAGGGATTCTAAGAGTCAGTTGCAGCAAAAAAGGTCTCATCTCGTGCGGTGTCTCCGTCCTTGGTTTCGCGGACAGACAAATCACCAGAGCGAGGGATGAATCAACGCTCGGCAATAATTTATGCCCAATGCTCGTCTTTCGGTGTACGTATACCATTGCGCTCCTCCTGGCCTCTTCTGTCACGCGACAAGAAGGTATATTTACGTGCCGTCGGTATTTTATAGTGTTGTTGGTACACCGTGTATATCCAGTGTGGCGAGCGATATCGGGAAAGAGGGATAACCAACCGCGACGCGCCGGCCATTTCGTTCGACTTGCCGGGGAAACTGCGATGCGCGACATCCACGAGAAAATATATCGCGCCGCCTGGATACTACCCGCTACCGGAAACGCGTCGTAATATCCAGGCGGGCGTCGCTTCGCCTAAGTAACGGCCCTACGTGACGACGTTAGCTCTTGCGTTCGTCGAGCAATGGAACGCTCGTGTCGGACGAGTGCCACCGTTACAGCGAAACAATGCACGCAAACCTCAAAGACATCAAAAATATAAGAACACGTAAGAACAAATAAAAAATTGACGCCCTTTTTACGGTATACCTTTTAATGGGCGCTCAAAGACAAACTCCAAAAATGCTGCAAGTTTCAAATTAATGGATTTTCCAAGATAAAACCAAATAAATTTTTAATTAATCATCGATAATAATACTTAACCCTCCGTCTGTATATGTTTTTTTTGCACCCTCGGAGTGTATACATGGGTCTGTCACGTTCGAAGCTATTTTTCCCTATTTTAAAGTATTTTAAAAAAATCTGAAAAAATTCACAAAACGTCTGTTTACATTGTAGTTGACGGGTTTTTTTAGTCATTTTTATAAACATCGTTTAATTGATATTTTCTGGCATCAGGCTTGCAAGTTTTACAGTTACAAGCAGATATCATTTTGGCTCGGACGCTGTAGACCCACGTATACAGACGGAGGGTTAAGATAAAGATTTAAGACTTTCGCTATTATTTCGTGACATCGCTATTTTGCGCTCGTTGATACGAAATTGTTTCTTAATATGTTTGTCGTTAAAAAAACCTAGCGCCGCGCAATCGTACAACGAATATCTCACATCGAGTCTCTAATTTGATAGATTAGGACGGCGCTTAAGCTATTCGGGCGAGCTGTTAAATCTTGCAGCAGCGGGGCAAGCAACTGTATACGTGTTCCATTGTGCAAGTTTGATCGCGCTTGCTAATTGTAACGGGCGGGCTAGTTGAATTGGCACGGACGGCGCGGTGCGCGGCGCGGCGCGGCGGTCCGCTGCACCCTGCGTGCATTTGTCGAGGATGCAGTGCGGGGCCCGCGGTTCTTCCGCCGTCCGCTCGCTTCAGGACAGCAACACATGGCGAATCGGATTATGACATGAAAGCGGCGGCGCGGCGAGGCACGGTGACAGTAACGTGTAACCGGAACGCGGCGTGCGAATCCGGCCACGTCGCTGGACCATTAGCATTTATATGGCCGTCGAGAGCCCGGGTGCGTCACGCGTGCGTCGAAAACGCGGCGATGCAAATCGCGCCGATTAAAATCGCGTCACGCGCTCTGGCGCACATTGCACCGCTGCACGCTGTACTGTCGTCCACGTGTCCGCACGTTCCCGCATTATGTGACGATAGGCTTGCGGAAGTTCAATAACCGACAACAACACAACAACAACGAGCTCTCGTGAACTTTTCTCGTACCCAACTCCGTCCCTGAAAGTTTCGCAAATCTCCTGAAAAGTTCGGCATCATAGCTCTAGGTGTAATTACCTAAGCTGTTTAAAGTATTTAACGTCAAAATTGTTGTATCTCTTCAATGTATTTTTGTTTTGTCAAATAGATATCTTTATTATTTTTTATGTATTTGCAAGTTTTTAGATAGACTTATACTCGAAAGAAAAATGTCTTTCGTCTGTATCTCTCGATTATTTCTATATTCTCATCTGATACTTTATAGTAAAACCGTTTGTACGAAATTTCGTTGTTTTCACGAGCTTTCAGCTCGCATTGCACTCACGCCGCTTATTCTGAAAGTGAACGACCGCGCGTATGGGTGAGTAGGATGCTTGTTAAAATCCAATTTCGGCGGATTTGAACGTCAGCCGCTCGCTTTTGTTGAATCAGGAGTGCGTGTGCAAAGTTTGTGCTTGGCTGGTTGCGTACGCGGTCCGTATGGAATAGCATAAGCCAGCGTCCTCATGCGCGAGGACGCCGCAAGAGAACGTCTCGCGAAGACGTTCTCAAGGATCCTGTTCTCAGCCTCCCATCCACCTCGGCATTCTCGTCCTCCTTCTGCTTTTCCTCCCCCCCTCTCTCTCTTTCTCTGGTCGAGATATCCAGGCGCCACGTTCTCGGAATATCACGACTGCTTGTCACGTCTGTCCTTAGCGCGCGGCGCGAGCGAAAGCCGACTGTTACCATCGCGAAATCGCGATCGCTGTTGACAGTCGTCAAAATGACACTTGACTGGCTCGGGTTATGTAGACTTGCCGCCCTCGCTCCGCGGCTTTTGCACACTTTCCTCCTCCTCCTTTTCCTCCTCCTCCTTCTGCTGCCTGTTCGTATTCCCCGTGCGAGTGAATTTTCAGCGAACGGCTTCCTTGCCGGGGGATCTTTGCGATTTCGACGGGGAGAGAACGTAAGCTCCGGGGCTTATCCCGTCGATTCTTCCGCCGTATGCCGCATTCACGAGCGAATATAAACGATCTCCCGATCTCGTTGACCTGATTGCATTAATGCCGCTATCGTTACGTTCACGTGGCTCTACGGCGAAGCGAAGGTGCCAGGTCGCATAAATCGGTATTCCTATGAGCGCTATAGATCAAACTTTAAAAACCGATTCATTCGGTTGTGAGCTAAGTATTGGTGGTTTAAATTAAAACACGAAATGATAAGTAAATAAAACCGCTGTGATATATGATCAATTAGGAAAGAACGCCATTTTCGGTCAGGACTGGATCTTGGAAGCCTTAATAAGATGTTATTAATGTAGGTATATAATATATTATTAAGACTTCTAAGACTCAGTCGTAATTGAAAACGGCGTTCTTCCCTAATTAATTGTAAAATACAAAATATAAACAATCTATTAGACTAATTAGACTTTAACATTTACAATAAATCGCACAATGGATAGTCTTCTTGCAATTTTGTTGTAACGTTTCATACACAGTTCTCTCGATCACCTACTTGCTAGAACAAATTATGAAAATAAAAAAAGATGACATATACATAATAAGAAAAAAAAATGTGCAAGTAGAAAGCACACTTAAAAACTATAAGGAAGCAATGTGCAGGTTTCTACTTGCACACTTAAAAACTATGAGGAAGCAATGTGCAAGTTTCTATTTACACACTTAAAAACTATGAGGAAGCAATGTGCAAGTTTCTACAGAAATCGGTAACTCTTTCACCGATTCTTGCAAAATTCAAAACAACCTTCCTTTAATAATACTCTATATAAAATTACATGTACATCTTATACATTTGTTAAGCAGAAATCGGTAATCTCTTCACCGATCCTCGCCAAATTAAATAACAATCTTCCTTTAATGATACTCTATCCATCAAATAACTTAGGGTAGATCGAGGCGAATCGGATCAATATAAGTTTTTAGACAGTTTTTGTTAGTATTTTATTTCAAACGAGCTGTTTTATCGTGCTAATTAGAAATCCGATTCGCCTCGGTCTACCCTATACATTTTTTAAGCAGAAAGCAGTAACCCTTTCACCAATCTTCGTCAAATTCAAAACAACCTTCCTTTAATGATACCTTGTATATATATATAAGATTACATGTATAACTTGTACACTTTTTAGGCAAAAATTAGTAACCCCTTCACCGATTATTGCCAAATTCCACACCAACCTACCTTTAATGATACTCTATCCATAAAAAAAAATTCAGCTCGATATCTCAAAATTTACGGAAATTAGAGCAACCACGGACATTTCTAAAAATAGCCAAAAATCTGTAATCTCTTCACCAATCCTTGCTAAATTCAACATTAACCTATCTTTAATGATACTCTATCTATAAAAAAAAATTAAGCTTGATATCTCAAAATTTGCGGAAATTAGAGCAATCACGTAGATTTTTTTAAACGGAAATCGATAACCCCTTTATTATTAGCAATTTTTATTAATTCTATTATATTCTTCAATTTTTTCTACCCTTATTTCATATATAATTCTTTAAAATTTAGTTAATCAGTTCTTGAGTTATAGAAATTTCAGTAAACTTGGTTGTTTTTTTTAACAGAAATCGGTAACTCCTTTATTATTAACAATTTTTATTAATTCTATTATATTCTTCAGTCTTTTCTACCCCTATTTCATATATAATTCATTAAGCTTTGGTTGATTAGTTCTGGAGTTATAGAAATTTCGGTAAATTTGGCACATACACACACACATACATAACGGCCATTTTTTTTTTAATGCGATATTTCGACGTTTTAGAACATTGAACATATTGATATCAAAAACACAAAAAACAATCTTTTCTTTGGTTTCTTCTATACCTATTTTATACATAATTCTTTTAAATTTGGTTGATTAGAGTCAAATTTATATGCAATCAAAGGTTCATGTACGAATTTACGAAAACAAAGCTTCTTCTATGAGGAAGCAAAACATTTAGAAAATTTTCTAAGAAACTAGAATGTCCAGTCACTCCGATTATTCTATAAACGGGAAAATCACTAATGCATAAGGCGACGAGAAGAAAAAATATAATTCCGGCGAAAATACATTTTTAAGATAATCGGTGATTTTAAAGCCGCCGATCCGAAAAAGCACGCAGCTATCTCAATTACTCATCCCCCGCGAGAATCGACGGGATAACTGCCATTCTCTTTAGGATCTCTCCACTCTATCTTCCTCCTCTCTTTCTCTCTCTCTCTCTTTTATTTTCGACGCTGCCGCGCGTTGCTCGATTCGTGAAATTAGTCTGCGTCAATAATTGTCCTCTCTCATCCCGGATTTCGATCAGAACGCCACTTCCATCGGAGTACTCCGCATTCCGACGTTCCGGAAATTATTTTATCCTCTCTGCAGAGCCTGCTCGTCCCCCTCGTCCCTCCCTTCTTCCGTCGTCATCCCGCTAGACCGAACTTTCATTTTCCCCCGGTTTTCCTATCGGTAGCTTCTACGGGGTGGCCCACCGTTACCGGAAGATATTTTAATGACAAATACTTGGACAAATTTGCAATCGGTTTTATTCTACGAAAACTTGGATGATCGGTCTGGTTACCAAGACACTTAAAGTTAAACGATTATACTTAGGTACTGTTAAAATTAAACATCATTGAAATCGTGCTTAAAAAATACTCTATTCCTGCAATGTCTCTTATTAAATTATATAAATTATTACATGAAAAATATGAGATTTAAATTGATAAAAATAAATGACATATCGTTGTCTTGTAAAATCGCATGCTGTCAGAAGATCAATTCTGTGGCGCGAATATATTCGTTATATATGGGAAATATTTTAACCGCAAGTCCTCAGAGATTTATTGTTATCGAGAACGAAAAGATCTTGGTAAAAGTTCGTGACATATAAATTGATTGTGAAAGATATCTTAATTTTCGATTGATTTCGATCTGTTATCGAAAACGTTCGGCAATAACGATAGAACACCCTGTGTATCCAGTGTTCGCGCTTTTTGATCTCTCTTTTTACGTATCGGCCCGCAGACAATAGATCATTGTTTCCGCGGTTATGGGAAAAGTCTTTCACGCGGATATGCGAAAGGGATCCTTTATTGGTGCGCGCATCGCGCCGACATTTCAGGTGCTAATAAAAAAGCCCAATGAGGATTGATTGCTTAACGATCGCGAGCGAAAAAACCGAAATGCGAAAAGTTAATCAAGGGAGATCAGTCAGCGTTACGTACAGTGCGTTTCTACAATCGCTCGGATAAACTTCGCGGAGACGGTTAAGTTCCTAATTAAGGATTCTTCCAGCAATTTAGACTAATTAGAGTTATAGTATGAATATAAAAAGAGAAAGATTATATTTTTTAAATCAATTTTTTAAATTAATAGCAAAATAAATTTTTAATTTCAAAAGACACATTCACGTCTTCTCCGCTTTTCTCCACCGCCCGTTGTTCGGCTTTAAGCGTATCGGACAATCGCGTAGGTATTTCTCCCCGTCGGCGGACGATTATTATTTTACCCGCCATCGCCGTAATTGCACGCTTTTACTCTCACTTCCATCAATTTCCTCCTTCGCGTCTGCGGTTATTAAGCGCGAAAGGGGAGAGAAAGGGGCAGAGCAGCGCATAAATCCTTCGCAGTTTTCTAGCAACGCGGCACTAATTAGAAGACGCGCGAAACCGGTCGGGTACAATTACCGGGGGAAACAATTGCGGGCAACTATTAGAGATAGTTTGTAATAAGTATTGCCAAATATCATATTATGTAATATTATGTCTTTTTCACTTCTCGCTAATTAGACCTATTGCTATTGCGAGCGCGTTCTTCCTTGTAAAGCAATTTGATACTTTTGATATTATATCGTCTTCTATCTTGTAACACAAGATGCTCAAAGTTTAACGGATGTTAGTACGAGATAAACTGAACTATCACGGGAAGCGATTCTATAGTATGCGTTTGATAACTTTAGATAAAAAAAGGAGGGACAAGAGAAAGAAAGAGAGATTAGCATTTTAAATATCGTATGTCCGAGATGTGCAGTTATTACACCAGAAATTAATAGGAAAACTGTCGAAATAACGATTAGCGTGCTTGCAAAAGTTCTTGATGATGATATAGTATTATATATCTGTCTTCTCGCATCATCGCCGTTGTTTACTTATTACTACAAAGTGGGATGAGAAAGGCTGAATATCTTTTTCCAAAATAAGGTCACGTAAATTTCACAGTAACTGAAAGCTTAACGAGATCTGTGGTACGAGCGGGAGGATTAAGCGTTCTGAAAGTGACATTTCTAAAAGCTCTTTTGCAAAATATATTACTGTTTTTCATTTCTATCTCGGTCACTTCGTTCTGATCCCATGCGACGTTCCATGCCGTCACCGCCCGCGCTGGTCGCTTTCCACTTCCCGAAGAGGCTTGCGACGCGGAAGAACGAGAAAATCCCGGGGCTATCCCCGCTTGTCGTGAGTTCCAGCGGAGGTTGCCTGCAGCCAACCGTTTTTTCTCGCGAGCCGCTAATTACAAGAGCACGCGTAAAAGGCCTTTGAGAGGGTGACACGGGACGCTTCGGCAGCCGGATTACAGAAGAGCTATAACCCCTATTGTCTTTCAAGCTCGTTAGAGAAATAACTCGACGAGCGTTCCTGCTGACGCCACGGCGAAGTCTTTTTGCGCCGCTCTTTTTCGCGCTGAATTCCCGCGGAACACGCGCGCGAGCCGCGTTCTTACGTCGTTTCGACGACGACGCTTTTTTTCGCACGGGACGGGCAGGAATCTTAATTGGAAATTTAAGCGGGGTTGCGGAGAGTTCGTTCTTCCGCCATCGACGGAAGCGTCGAAGAGCGAAAAAACCGATGTGCTTTAAATACCGATAGCCGTTTTTATTTCAGTTCGAGAAGGAAATCTACCCTACGGAATATCACGATTTTAGTATTATTAGAGAAAATGCGAAGTACGTTAATTACGGTTTACACATAAAAATTACGATAACTTACTGGAAAAATGCAAGTTGACAAGACTACAAAATCGCATAGATGTCCTCTTATTGCCACTTTACTCTTTCAATTCTAATTTACATGACTCATTACCTTTAGCGCGTGTGTTCCCTGCAAACGCAGGCGCACACTTTTGCAAGCGTACGAAATTGCGCTACCCGGCGTGCAAGAAAAAGAAAAGTTCTCTTTATAGCATCGTAAGCGGCCGCTTTTACCGGAGTGCCACTTTTTTGCGCGCACACACATACATGTATACACACACACACACACACACACAACACACACACACATTACACTCACAAAAATTAGCCTGGCTGCCCGCTCCTTTTATCAACGTAGTGATACGGCGAAACTTAGTGCGGCGGATGGCCGGACGCCGCGCCGCGCGTCGCGATGAACCGCGATATCATAGCGTCTCGCACACAATGGGTACGTACAACGTATCTGTAGAATAGGATCGCAGAAGGGGTGCTGGCTTGGCAATTAATTTCCAACGTGTAATTAATCGCGTCCCCTTATCAAGCCGCGATACTTCGCCATCCCCTTCGATCCCCTTCCGAATCTATCGTCGCCCCTGTGAGCGCTCGCTCGCTCGCGGCTTCGATTCTCTCGCTCGACTCCAATTTCTCACCCGGTGTAAAATATGCACGGGCACAGGAATATATGTGTATCTAACTGTCGCCCCGCCGACGACGCGGCTGCTGAAATCGGGTTAAGCCTCGCGCGACCTGGAAGACTCGTCGACGCAGGTTTCCAATTTAATTGTTCGCTCAATATGACGGTGTATCAAAGACTGACCTAGATCGCCAATTTCGCCGGAGCAGCGAACCGACTATCCATCCCTCTCGCCAATTTCCGCCCCCCGCTGCCGCTGCACACCTTCGCGTCTCCGTTTCGATGCGCTTTGCCAAGTTTGGACTTACGTCATTAGCGATTCGAGGCACATATCTTGTTATCTTGCTGTTGCCAGCCAGTTGCCGCAGTCGGGCGCACGTCGTCGATGGGATTGCAGTCGGTATGACGACATCGCGTTAATAACACCGCGCTCTCTGGCTTATATATATATATATATATATATTGTTACGTTGTACAATATAATAACGTTGCACATTGTTGTTTTGCCATTACTTCTCATGAGACTATTTTCGTTCTAATTTAAATTACAAGCCGGACAACGTGGGTATTCTACACGGGGAGAAAGGTTCTCTGGAATAACGTATATTCTATCTATAGGAAACTTTGTCAATTATCAAATGCACAGCAAAAGAAGAATTTAAAAAAAGAACTTTTATTTACCGAAAATGTTTCTGTAGAATCGCTGAAATAAGACAAACTTATGTTTATTAACGAAAAGCAATGACAGTTTCGCTGTAACTTAAAAATACGAGTGCATTTGCTAAAAAAAAAAAAAACACCGTTTTTATTTGGCAGCAAATTCATTAACGAGCAAATTTACCTAGCGAGATTTTTTTCTTCTATCATCAAAATAGGTCTCAACTCAAATGTTTATCGAATAATTGCGCTACGAAAGCGAGACAGCGAGAGTCGATCGCTCTTGCATCAAATATATAGCGAGCTTTCCCGCGACGCGACGGCTTTCCTTTTGCAATCGGACACTACGTGACATCAAACACGATGTGGAAAATATGGGTAAAGTCCGCCCCGCGGGCGGGTGTCACCCCGGCTCTCGTAATTCTCGCATGCGGCGCAGGCAGGGTGTTGCCATTGTAAACGCAAGGAACACACGGCGCGATCAATCTCGTGCGGTTCGCCGGCGATCAATCCGCGGTTCGTTTCACCGGCACGAAAACCGACAGCGCGACACGGCTTGCCCGGTCTCTTCCGTGTGTGTTTTCGTTTGACCCTTCGTTCAACCCGCCGGTACTTCACGACCGTCCATCAGTCAGACCGGCACCCCCAGGTTCCTTTTACGAGCACGAAAGCGGAGATTACACCGCGAGTTTTATTTTTTCAACGCGCACCTTTCTAGCCGCGCAAGCACCGGAATCGCGGAACCATCGAAGGCGTTCTTTTACCATACAAGGTCAGATGTCAAACTCCACTGGGTACTTCTAAGATTTAATATTAGACGTAGGGATAGTTGGCAGGTAATGCACGATTTTATTGTATAAAAATTACACGATTCTGTTTAATTAAAAATCTTGAACCTTTGAAAAAAGTTAATATTGATAAGAAAATGTAGCATTTATCAAAATTGGGATGGGATACTTTTAAAAATTGAAAGATCTTAAAGAAAAATTTAAAATCTTTCAATTTTTAGAAGAATCCCATCCCAATTTTGATGAATGCTACATTTTCTTATCAATATTAACTTGTGATAAAAGTGATAAAATAAATTATTTAATATAAGTTGTCAGAAAAATGTGAAATACCGCAGTTAATTAATTATTACATGTCTACCGCATACACCCGGCTTTGCGAACGTTTACTTTCTACGTCTGGAGCACGAGCCGGAGCGTTTGTTACTATCTCGTTCCTCGACTCTTGTAGCGCAAGCGTGGCTTTTAATAAGAGGATTTGCTCGTGACACACAAAGGGCTATTGTTCCCAGGGCTATTATCAACTTACAGGACTTCCGGGCGCGCGCTGCACGGCAATTTGCGCCACGTATTAAAAATTATCTGTTAACATTTTGCTCTAGCTGTCACGTCTGTAAAAACCGTGCAATTAATTTTTTTCAGCGCGCAATTTTTACGCCGTTCTTCAATAAAACATACTCCGTATAATATAAGCATAGCGTACGATGAAGAATCAATATCTTTTGTGTAAAATTATTAATGCATTATCTGCATGTTTGAATTAGTTTTCCGACAAATCTGAATAATATTATTTGAAGAAAGATATACTAAAAAACGGATTTAATAAAAATAATATTATTTGATTGATATTAGAAATACAAATTTGTGCCAACCGTACGTATACGTTTATGTAGTGCGTTTATTTCTCATAAAACCATTTTCAAACATGATTTAACGTAATACGAAAAATGGGGGAAAATAGAGACAAGAGGGCGAGGATGATAGCGGCTCGATGCAGCGCAAATTAAGTTCACTTCATTAGAAGTAATTAACATCGCTGCATTCTCCCGCGAGAGTGTGCTGCTGCGAGCGAGAATTAAAAAGCATTCACGTAAACGGCTTATATTTTAATATGCGAATCTATTTCGGCCCGTAATCTGCGCGCGGCAGCCCCGTGCTTTTTTAATTAAGCCGTCTCATCGGGTCGTCCCTCGACTTTCTCGGCCTGCTTATGAAGTTATTACATGAAAAAAAACCACCGGGTGAACTGAGAGAACGAAAGGGGAAAATGTGGGCAGCGGTGGCGATGGTGGTAACGGCGCGGCGGCTATCTTTCCGCGGCCTTTTAAAATCCACGGTAAATGTTTAATCGGTTAATATCGGAAAAAGATGAGTAAAAAGCGCTGTGGCATCTGCGGCGTATCGATGTCGGTACCCGACTACCTCTTCCGCCTCATTTTTTCACGGGCTCGATCTAGAAAGGCGAGAAAGAGAAACGGCAAACGAGGAAGGAGAGAGAAAGAAAGAGAGGGGAAGAACAGGGAGCGAGAAATTGTCAGGGAAGAAATATTTGCAGAAACTACAAAGAATAGTCCGCAGCTTCCGCTGACCGTATTTTATCGTTATCTAGTGTCTCTCATTACGCCGATACTCCACTTCCGTTAGGCTGCGTTCGGAAACGTCACCCGGGGTACGCACGGGTATACTCCCTTCTCCTTCTAACTCGCTAAGATAGAAAGAGAAGGGAGTATACTCGTGTGCACTCGGGTGACGTTTCCGAACGCAGCCTTAGGGCCAAAGCACGTATCACAGTCGTAGTCGTGGACGTAAGTAACGCACAAGCTTTGGCGTATTCTGATTTGTCAGGTCGAGGACTACGACCGTCGTATATCGCTACGCCATGTTATGTGCTTTGGCCCTTATTGTGCAGTCGTATTGTAACTTATATCACAAAACAATGGCCTACTTGAAGGAGGGCGATCCGATTCGTTGCATACTTCCCTCTATATTCCAATTATGCCGCACATTCCGATAATTAAAGATATTAAACGAGCTATGTCACAAAAGCTATGACAAAAAATGTAATGAAAAACGGTCCGTTTGCAATGATAACAACCGCGGTAAAAATACGCTGACGGTATTGTCGAAAAGGTACTTACGAGTCCATTTGCTAGCACACGATTGCTACCACATTCCGTTTCATTTTTATTAAAGCGGATACGCTCGCGTCCAGGCTTTTTCTCTTCGTCAAAGCGACGAGATACCACCGCGAGGTTAATTTCGCAATGAAATATGCCACGGTAACCGCTTAATGCGCATTGCGATTCCCGCAGGACGGTTTTCTTTTGTGACGATGGTAAATAGTTACCGTGCGCCCGGTAGCTAGTTACTTTCGACAATTGTTAGTCTCTTTTCCAGAATGGGAATCGTTTATATTCCGCGAAGCAAAGCGCGGAATTATCCAAAGTGTAGGCAAATATATAAAGAGGTATCACAAAGCGCATTGTGCGAGTGAAGAAAACAGAGCGAGCATAGATAAAGATATATGAACGAGACGAAAATATATTGCGTATGATAATGCAAACTATACTCGTAATAAAAAATAATAAATACAACATATTTCACATGAGTACATTTATTGTGTAAAGTAAATATAAAATAAAAAATACTTGGGATTAAACGTTATGACCGCTAAACGTCACGTTGAATAATTTGATGTCATGATAATAGTTATTCAAACCAAATAAGTAACATTTGCTTCGTCAGAGAATAATTAACACGATTAAAAATTTTTACATTTGCGAAGCAAATGTTACTTATTTGGTTTGACTATACACCTTTGACTGAAAATCGGTGTTCCATTTTATATTGTTTGTCATCTTAATACATTGTTATTGCGATAAATATTACCACATGCCTCAGTGGTCGAATTGGTACGACACCCACACGGAATGAGGGAGGTTCCAGGTTCGAACCCTGGCTGAAGTAATATTTTTCGCAATGAATTTAATTATTTAATTAAGACGATTATATATATTATAAGCATCTAAAATATATATAGAGGATATAAGAATAAAAGAGAGGGTGTGGGAAGAAAGTATAAGCATCTAAAATTACATCAATTTAAAATGACTAGAATCCTTGGTCGAAACGCGGTGACGATTTGTCACGACGATTATAATCGTTGTCACGATTATAATCATTGCCAGTATATAGTCAATTAAAAATTCTTAATTATGATAATAGTTATTATTATTGACAAAATATTAATTATTTCAAAAGCAAAATATACATTAGATTTAGCGGTTCTCTAGCTTCATCGGATTTTAGTGTAAACATTTTCATTTTTCTGAAGCACTAAGATATCCATTTTTGAGAGAATGAATGAACTTTTATCAAAACCGCTTTATGCTCAACCGCACACACAGTTCTTTGCGCGAGATTTTCCTAAAATCCAGTTTTCCTGGAACAATCGTGCAACTTCTTCTATTCTTCGGATGACATTGCGGTCTGTTCGCGCACGCATATACGAAAGTTTTATATGAGAAGTAAAAAGTAAATAAAAACAGCTGGAAAGTGCAGTTTTCCGGATTACGAGATGTGCTTCTCCAAGCACTGCCGCTCTATTGCGACGATCGCAAAGCGAACTCGTGTAAAGCGACATAAGAATAACTGACCAGAAAATTCCCCGAAGAATATTAAATCCTTCCTCTGGGCCGCTTTTCGATATTTGTTGACAGAAATATATGTATATACAGTGTGTTCTATTTTAATTTGGACAGTCAAATATCTCGATATCACGTAGTTTTAGAAAAAAATGTCTCAAACAAAAGTTGTATGGTTTCGAGGGGGACATAAGATGGTGGCAATGATTTGACCTTGGATAATCGTTTGAAGGTCACGTGAAAGTCACCTTCAATTTCTTAAATAAAACCTGTTTTTTATTGCATATTTTTGTAGTCCTTGTTGAGACGTTTTCAAAACACTGTAATAAAGCTCTCTTTTGTTAAGAATTTCCTGAGATATTTTAAACTTTGTTACGATATTTTTAATATAAAATATGAAATATCTCGTAAAGTATTCACTTTTCGACTTTACCTTGATACTTTTATATGTAGAATGATGAAAAAAAATCGAATAATATTTATTTTTACATTTGCAATTTTGTAAAATTAATCGATCAGCCGCCGTGTTCCTCTTCGCGCTCCTTGCGCCTGTTCTATCTGGCGGCAAAACAAAAATATCCGGCGCGCATTTGCGCGGAAACGTGCGATTTTACGGGTCGCGGCTCACCCCGTGTGTGTATATGTCGCGACTCGGGCTGCCGAACCCGCTCTCTCGCGAAAGCAAGCGGAGGGCGCGAACCAGGATATCGACCGCGTTTTTCTCCCTCATGGACCACATCCCGAACGAAGCGTGTCTCGGAATTGCTTTGATAGCTTTTCGTAGCTCTTTTCGAGTCTCGCGCAATGCTCCGTCGCGCTCGCACGTACGTTTGAATTATAACCCGCGCGTGCGGCGAGTTCGCAATAATCGCCGACGTTTTATCGCCGCCGCGCTGTACGGGTCACCCAGTGTACAACGGGATGCATCCCAGAGGGACGCAACAAATCTCGCGTGCGGTAGAGCTTCGTGAATCGGAAGAGCCATGGATTTATATCTGAAAACAGCTCCGTTATTCCCGATAGTTTTATGGGGTTGTTAATCGGGGAACAAACTATACTGTTACCGATATCATGTCTACGTTATTTGAGTATCTCGTGATATGGTGCATGATACGCGAAGTATATATATTATTCAGTGTTACCTGTTTTATCTAAATTCGTGTATTACTCATATTAAATAGAAATTATTCGAATATTTTCGAATTTTAAAGCTTGCAGCGATTGATAGCCGAGCCTGCCACTATCTATGCAAAATTCAGATTCGTGTCGCAGTCCTAGAGTTTATACCGTACGATCTGCATCCGAGATCGAAGGTCCGAGTCGTAAAGTTCCGGCGGATGCTCCGCGAAACGCCTTAGTACGTCACCCCCAGTGGGCGATACTTAAAACTTTACTCCGAAGGAAGCCTGCAAGCCCGCCGGCCAAGTACTACTCGGACACACTCGTCCGCCAAACTTCAAGCGTAAGAAGGCGCGTTTCCGAGCACATTCCGAGCCCCTTTTACGGCACACTTTGTCCCGGGGCGTAGTGTGTCAATCGTCCGCTATTCAAGTTTCACGCTAGACCGGCCGGTAGTTTATGGCGAAGGCGCCGGCGCGCTTTCAAGTATTAAAATTTCCGGTGGGAATTGCCGGCGTTCTCGCCGTCGTCTCTCTTTTCCCTTCACCTTCCGGGCATCGACGCGCGAAGTGTCTCCCCCGCGGCTCTCCGCTGAAATATTGCACCGCGACTCGAAGAATCCCGCGCGTTAAGACCTAATCGGGCGTTACGGGCGGAGCGCGATAAAGCCAGCTCTCGCGGGGAGCGAGAGAACCGAGGAGGCGGCATAATTACGTAAATAAGATAACGGCGGCATTACTTATGCGTCGGGTGTAAAGAAGATTTACGGCGAGCAACGATGTGACTCCGCGCTGCGTGTGATCAAATTAAAAGTTCATCGTTTAAGTACCGCTTGATTCAATTAAAAATGACGCATTACACCGTATTTATTATACAGAGACTCCTGCATCGATACGCGTGACATATATTTCTCTTCCAATTAAAATCTGCTGCATTTAAAAAAGATGATCGCGGCGTTCGCCGAAAATACAGCTATTACGGTACACCGTTTACACTCAGGCACGTGTCTAAGCGCGCGTTTTTTTCTTCTTTTTATTTAACGCCTTGTAAATTAGGACCGACTCGGTTCTCTCATTTCTCTTTTCGTCGGTGGTGAGAATTTTGCTTCTTCCTCTTGGCGAATTCATGAAACGCGCGGAAGGTAAGGGCTTTTTTGTGATACGTTTCTTAAGCGCCGGCGAATGCAATCATAAAAAAGACCTCAGCACTTTTGTCGAACCAAAATTTTCACCGCGGAAAAAAAAGGGGTCTGACTCGTCCGCACGCCGTAATTTCTCTTTTTCGACGCTCCAATTCTCTCTCGTACAATTTTTCCATTCGGAATTAAATTATACGTTTTTGTTAAACAATGTTAATATTACAACTCTGATCGTAAATGCTTTTTCAATAAATTTACTGCAGATAAACATTAAATACTATTCGCAATAAAGAGATATATATGCGAATTGCAATTAATATTAACACAACCTTGTTCCTTTACAGTTATAATTAACGGAGCTTCATGAGCTTCAACCCTCATTTAATTTCAAATTAAATAAACTTTATTTCTGTAATTTATTGGAATATTTAGCAGCAAATTTGCAAAAAGGTTTCACGTCTGTTGCATTATTTTTTAATGATGGAGTTTCCGCCGAGTTTGGATAAGGAGTTTAAAAACGAATATGTCAAGATATCTATAATTCAATCTTCTACTACTTTCTCGTTGTTTTCCACGTCATTTGTCGTTTTCAATTTTAAAAGAGAAATTCTTAAAGGACTAGGAAGAATTCAAATCAATCATGCGACTTCGTGTGTACACAATATTACGAGTCTTTCCGCGTGAGTCGTCCATTTCGTCGTTCCTTTCCTTGTTATACCAGCTGGTAAAACAATACAGTTACGTGGACACCGTATCCAACAACCTTCGGATTGCCTGGACCATGACTTGTGCGAGATAGGGAGAAGGAATCGTAACTTGAGCGTCACAAAGCGTCGGATGTCGCGCATCTCACTGCCCGTGAATTATTGCGACTGTGCACAGGTCACAAAACTTAAATCGCCGAGAAACGCTGGCTCCACCGAGATCGACGGGTTTTACTAGCCGGGATATACCGTACAGTATATAGTGTAGCATAATGTTTCACTGCATAGCCACGAAGAAGGCGACCTGGGGCCCAATTCTATACACGCTTACCGACAACTATCGGTTCGATAAAAGTCGTTGCGCAGCTTTTATACGATATGAAAAACCTGCGCAACGACGCTTATCAAACCGATAGTTGTCGGTAAGCGTATACAGAATATGAGCCCTGGCCGATTAAATTAAACGAGGGTGAGTGGCGAGATGCACGCGTGCAATGCGGAGAGGAATACTATGAATGCAAGAATGCATTCGTGGACGAGCATGAGGCTTGACGTGGTCCACAGGACCGCACATTTCCATGCACTTCTACAAATAAATACGTGTAAAGATCGTAAATGATACAAGAAAATATGTGTGAAGTATCTAATTGTATTAAATCTATTTATCGGCCAATTAGATCGCATCAAAGACGATCAGACAAATGTAAGATTAAAACGTTACAAAGCTATTTTCTCTTTAATACTTCTGCAAATAACCGTTGTCATAAAGAACATAAATATTTATGTATTATTACGGAACAAACAATTTAGTTCTATATAAATATTTATCTTGATTTTAAAATCAGGCAAATACACGGAGAGAATTTTTCGTCATATTTTACCGTTAAATTCACTGAAAATGTGGGACAACTTGGCGATCAATCAAATATTATCGATACCAATAGGAATTTTTGATATATATATATATACAAAAGACATTTTACAAACAACGTAATAAAAATTAGCACATTGATAATTTTTAAAGAATTATTGAAATTTTACTGCATATTTTAGTAAAATTAATCAAACATATTTTATATTTTATTGTGGTAAATATTCTAATATTTTTTATTATTGTAAATATTAATATTAATCAGACTAGCTCGCATAAAATATTCTTTGTAATACAGGTTGTCCCACAGCTATCATGATTTTCAGGGTAAATTCTAAGAGAAAATTCTCTCTATGTAGAAATGTCAATGACCTCCGCGATTCGGTGTATACATATGTATATCTGACATTTAACGACGCGCAAGAAATTGTATATATCTTTTAAAATGGATTTAAATTATATTTAGGGGCCACTTGTGGAATATATATTTGAGAGATATTTTAGGATGAACTAACGACCTCAGACTAACTAGAAGAGGTTCGCGTGAATATACATATAAATCTATGTCAAAAATGTTTTGCTCTTCAATCTTTTCCATTTATACCGAAAACAGACGCCTTTTCATAATTGAGAAATGTCATACAGATTATTTAAGTGGCCTAAAGATTAAATTATATAATACAGTTTAAGAGTATATACCCTCATATGGTATACATCTTGACGTGCGGGGGAGACGAATAAACCTGGCGCGTCGCACACATTTCATGAAAGATGCACGAGCGCATATTGTATTAGGGTACACACATGCGCTTAAAATAACGCACTACGTCGTCGAGGGCTTTCGCGCGGCGCGGGCGAGAGGGTGCGACGTCGGAGTGGCGTCTGAGCATGCAAATCCGCGCGAGAACCGCCCCGTGAAAAGTAAGTTCGCTGCGAGAGAGTCGGGCACGCGCTGCGCGAAAAGCATAATCGGTCGCCGCCCTTTACCACGTCGCGTCGAATCGTTCGAAGTGCGAGCGCACTTATGCCCGTTCGTTTTACTTCTTATCGCGGCGCAACTATAATAAGGATTTGACGCACTCGTCCCGTCGCCGCGAATCGTTCTCTTTTTCCATCTGCATCTGCATAGGACAGGGACCCGCGACCCTCTACGCCGGAAGTTCACGAACCAGTTCCTATCCATGTGTTTAGAAGATTATTCCAAATCACGTGATAAACCGATTATTATGTAACAATAAGCGTTCGAATTCTTCTTTGAAAAATTTTCGAATAAGTCAATCATATAAAAATTTGAATGGCTCTTTGAATATTTAGAAAATCTTGAAAATTCTTATTGACATTATGAAATGTTGGAATTAATGATATACACACGCTATCCGCTAAATGTAGTGATTTCGCTTCATTCATAGAAATGATAATTAATGCATAAATACATTCTCTCATAAATACATTCAGAATAAAAATATTTTATTATAACGGTATTATTATAACGCAATAAATATTCAAAAGTTTTAAATGTTTTGAAACTCTCGAAAAAGTCGTGGGTGTCTACAAAACCAATATCGGCTAACGTAACATTGGCCGCATCGTATTGGCAACCAATTTAATGTTAGTTAGCCTTCAAAACTTTTCAACATTCAAGACTTTTAACACATTCTTCCGAAGAAAATATTTCAATAATATTTTAGTTTTGAATAATATTCAAATAATAAACGAACTGGTGCCATATTCAAGGATTAATTAAGTTAAGGTAATTAAATATCTCGTTGTCGTAGGGTAACTTGATAGAAAAAAAAAATAAAATAAAAAGGAACTAACAGTTCCTCATCTCCAGTTAATAGCGTTTCTTTGCATTGCGTCGTTTCTCAAAATTAAAAAAAAAAGAGAGAAAATCCCGAAAAATTTAAGGATAACTCGGTAAATTAATGAGACCGCCGTCGCGCGCCGAGGCCGACCATATTATTTCGTCCCGCGATGCGATACACGAGCGTGTCGGTGTCGTAAATTCTCGTTTGTGTTGCGATGGCGTGGCAGGATACAGGTGCCAATGTTACATGCATGCGTGGGTGCATGCGTGCATATGTTAAGTTCATGCGAACGCTGCGCCGGGAGCTTTAACTCTCTCTCGTGTCGATATTAAAGTTGTAACCGAGCCGCAGCGAGAAAAGAGGCCGGAAGGGAAAGAGAGTTGATGACGCGATGCGGGATGCAGGATGCGGTAAGGGTGGGCGAGAGAGAGAGAGAGAGAGAGAGAGAGAGAGAGAGAGAGAGAGAGAGAAGGGGGAAGGAGGCTGATGCACCAGCCACAACCTGGCTGGTTGGCAGCCAGGAGTAACTGTCGGAGCTATGTTTATTGCAACCCAGTTTGTAAAGCCCACTTTAAATGGAAATAACGTATCTCTCTCTCTCTGCTTCCTTTCTGTCTCTGCCTCTCTCTCTCTCTCTCTCTCTCTCTCTCTCTCTCTCTCTCTCTCTCTCTCTCTCCTTTTGTTGCGGAAACAGAAATTTTCACGTTGAAAGCGGCCGCGCCGACGCCCCACATATGCGCCTTGCATCTGCAGCTGCATCTAAGTTCGGCCATTTGGGAACCCTTGGCGACGTGGCGGCTGCTTTTCGCGTGGATCTGTTCTGTGTTCTCGCAATAAGTTGAAGAGACTAATTGGGTGAAAGAGCGAGAGCGTACATATGCAAGACATGTTCTGTTTATGAGTTTTGTATAAAAGCAAAATGTACCTACATTTAATTTCGGATCTCGTTTTGAAAGAAAATATATAGCATCTATTTAATTTATTTAGCTTCATAAAAACAAGACGCGTGCATTTTATTTCCAATTTTTCCTCTCTCGTCTGCTACGTGGTTATTCCGGTTAGATTGAAAACTACGGAGAAACCGGGTGTATCTCTTTATATGTGGCAGTTTCCGTTATCGCTTGACGCAATTTTACGTATTTTGTGTATTGTAAGTTGCACGTCGTTGCGCGCCGGTATTACGGTGAATTTCGCGGGAAATGTAATATCGCGGTCGGATGCCGCGACGAGCTTGTCAGATAGCGGTAATCCAACAGCAAGCAGGCTCGGT
The DNA here is from genome assembly GCF_003070985.1 of Temnothorax curvispinosus. Taxonomy (NCBI): domain Eukaryota; kingdom Metazoa; phylum Arthropoda; class Insecta; order Hymenoptera; family Formicidae; genus Temnothorax; species Temnothorax curvispinosus. Next base: position 429,869 of record NW_020216870.1, on the reverse strand, counting down.
GCTCCCCCGCGGTCTCTCTTTCTCTCTCTCTCTCTCTCTCTCGCATCAAAGGACGTCTGCGCGTCTGTTTGCGAAAAGTAAATTGGAGAGCGGATATAGCTGATAAAAAAAATTCCGCGATCCGAAAACGTCGCGAATAATCGGGAAAACGTTACCGTCGCAATTTGAATTTCTTCATTCACTGGTGGTCTTCAATTCTGTTCGACATTTTCTCGCAGCTTTCGTATTACAACGGAGCACCTAAAACCTTTAGCTAATTCTTTCAAGTTTCGCAAAGTGTTAATATTCGTGCAGTTTTTAGGCCAGGTCAAATCTTGCGCATAATTAATATGCGTATAGCTCTAGCCATCATGACGTTAACACGATTTCAAGATGCGAAATAATGCCGACCATGACGACTAGAACCGTCAGTGCCGCGCGATGTGTTAATACGGTTCGCGTTCGCGCACAGCCGTAATTACTTTAACAATTCTATAACACGCTAGTTGCATGGGTTGTTAGAAAATTGCGTGCTTTTAATTATTGCGGTTGCGCTAAACCGTTTCGTTACCGCAATATTTGCCTCGCGAGTCGAAGGTTCTTTTCTGGAGCACGATCAAACTTACGAGCCTATAACGAATGGATATAAAAATACACAGACTACAAAAGGCCTCGCTACCTTTCTGCGCAGAAAGAATCTTTTTAAGTCGTGTAAACCATGGTGTTACTGTCGCGTGTATAATTCACAAATATCTCCAGATACCTATGCATTTTGTAATGTCTAAGAGTCTTTCTATAAATGCTCAATATGTGCATATATTGAGCATTTATGTATGTATGTACGCGTATATAAACGTAAATATACCTTGTGTTTAATTAATATTTTAATTTTAATTAATATTTTAATCACGCGATGCAGTTCCTCTTGTGATTTTGCAAATCGATGACGCCGAAATGATGAACGTCTTTTTAAGACTGTATTTTAAGAATAAGTTCAAGAGAGAACAATGGTAAAATTTGCATAATTTTCGGGAAATCGCACGGAACTTCTCTCTGCGAGGAAGTAAAGTAATTAAAATAAATAAACTGGACAAAGTTTTGCTTCATAATTAGAGCAGCGCGATGATTAAAAAGTTAC
>NW_020216870.1:421121-428652 GCF_003070985.1 Temnothorax curvispinosus | reverse complement strand
CGGAACTTCTCTCTGCGAGGAAGTAAAGTAATTAAAATAAATAAACTGGACAAAGTTTTGCTTCATAATTAGAGCAGCGCGATGATTAAAAAGTTACATTTTTACTAAAATATTTCTTTGTTCACATAATTAAATTCTTTCTGCGGAAATTTTTATGTTCAATTTGAATCGTATTCAACATTGTGTTGAACAGATTGTTAGTCGAAGAATTCATCTGTTCACAAGAAAACGCACGTTGGCTTGAAAAATGCTGTCTTCCCCCTTACGGCCAGTCCTCTGATTCTCTTTCTCTGTTCGTATACGGCCAGCGAGCATACGCAAAATTTAATCTCAAGCTGACTGTCAACCGGCAGAAAAGTGTAATCCGGGTACAAAGGTTTAACATGTCACAACGCGAGATGTTACCGACAAAAAAAAATATAAGCTAACCGTATACGTACCGCGTACGTTGCAGGTGCTCGTGAAAATTTCACGACATTAATAAAAATACAGTGCGACCGCTGTAACACGGACAGTTTCTCAAGTCCATTTACATTGAGAATTACGAAATATTGCGTTTTGTCGCAATCTACATTTAAATTCATCCTCTTCAACGTATCAGAAAAATTGATAAAAATACGCTGTGTCTCAAATCTATCTTTTCTCTTTTTTACCTGCAATTTGTTACATTATTTTAGAATTAATTTATCCTTAAAATTACAAATATCAAAGTTGTGAGAGATTGAGAATAAATAGCTTTTTTCAAAAATTAAATTTCGAATAAATAGCCATTATTCTTAGGGGAAAATCATTATTCTTTTTCTTAAATAGATTTTACTTAATTTTTAAAATTACTTAAATTTACTTAATTTTTAAAAATTAAAATATCTAAGCCGATAAGTCATCATATATATGTATATCTACTTATATCTATTATTTTTATTCCTCTTTTCAGGTAAGTGAAGTTTGCATAATGAAAATCACACGCGTTATCCCACTTATATGGTAAGTAATTTTGATTTACAACAAAATACAATGAACTAGTTTCGGAATAGTTGACATGTTATTAAGTATAGTCATTTATATTTTATATACATTTTTCATCTTGTTTTTATTAGTGGCATTCTTTATATTTTTCTTTATATATTGAAATTATATATTAAATATTATAATTAAAAATATATTGAAAATAGTACAGAACCAATATCTCAAAGTAAATGATTGAAAATGAAAAGCTTCTCAAAAGTCTCAGAGACGCAGCAGACAGTAAAACTTTTTAACTTAGTCTTTAACGCGTATTTGTAATTTAAGAGACAGTTTACAAAGATACTTGATATTAAAAATAACTTGCGGTGGAAGATAATTTTCCTCGACATTTTCGCTGAGAAGACGTTTGATTTCAAATTGATCAAAGAACACATAAATGTAAAGTAGCTTGGCCAGGATCCTACATACAGAAATTTTTATCAGTAAAAAGCGCCGGGGGCTAATTTAGACCTCCGCGACTTCGATTAGGGCTTAACGAGTAAACTTTCGCTTTGATATGAGACGCCGGTTATCGTTACACGATAACCGTCCCAAGACAGAAAGGAGAGAACGCCACGCCGGGAGATCACCGGGGAAAAAGGATGAATTCACCCTATCGTTCCCCGTACTTTTTCCCTCCCGCTTCCTCCCCATCACTGTTTATTCCCAAGCGCACGCGCGCGACTCGGAAATACGGCGCGCGGTTGGCCATTCAGGGCTTTAAGAAGATTCTCATAATCCAAATCACGCCAGGTGAGCCGTCTACTCGGCCGCGAATTGGATATTCAACCTAATTCCCGCGCGCGGCGAGGGCCGTAATGTAACTCCACTTAATTCCCAATCGGCTTAGCCTACATGCAACGCGCTCGGCGCCGCGCCGTGTTCCGAGGAGCCGTTCGGAGTTCGGAGCCGACCCGCGAAGTACAACCACCAATAACACGTCCGTATGGAACTCGTACGATCGTTTTTCACGTTTTGTTTTAGAATCAAGAATTACGGACACCGCCGCATTATCTCGCGCCAACGCCGTTGACAGAAAGATGTAAGGCCCGCCCTCGAGATTTTGTTCGCGTCTGCCTCGTTTTCTTCCCCGTCCGAAGTTCGCTCCTTTATTTCAGGGATTTCAGGTGTTCCGGGAGCGTTGTGCGCGCGGGATAACCGAGTTTACGTAGAATTCCGACAATAATTTATATCCGACAGTCGAACAGATATTTGCAATCCGCCGCTCCATTATTTATTTATCGGGCAGAGAATATGAAGGAAAAAAAGTGTACCGAGAGCTGCCGCGCTGCGTCGCGCCGGGCCGGGCTCGTGAATAACGAAGCGCGGATTGAAGGTACCACCCCCGGAGACGGTATAGGGAATGAGGGTTGCCGCGAGGCGGAGGGGGGCCGGATGAATAGAGCGGAAACGGCGGAGCCGAGGTTATAGCGTTGCGGTGTGCAACCGTTGTTTCGATGGAAATGGAATTAACGTCTCTTCTCTCGGCGAGAAAGAAAAAGGGATTTTCTCGGAGTCCCGCGGGACGAGCAGCCGGTAATTAAATTCGCGATAGTTCGCTGGCTGCCGGCTGCTTCCGGGATATCTGATTACGGCGGACGACTGCTACCGCCGCGCCGCCGCATCTCGTCAACCGTGCGGCGCGCAAGGCAAAACGCCCAAGACGGAGCGACGATAAAGCGCAAGCGGGACCAACAAGATATTTCACCGTCCATCGAACTTCATTTATCGAGCTTTGCGCCTTGTCGTGGCCTGCGGGACGCCGTTTATCGGACGAATCGCTCATCGAAGGCGCCGCGTCGGCGTCGGTGGATCCTGGCGCAGCAGATTTCGCGTGACGGTTGCAAGTTATCCTTCGATAAGGATCTTATCCGTTACAAGCGATTTCGAGCTACGAATATATATCTCGGTGCTCGCGCACCCCATCAACAACGCAATTCGGTTTCAGGACTTCGCGCACTCCCAAACGACCCCTCAATTTTAATGACGGCAATTCGGAACTATAGACCAGATAAAGTTTGCTCGACGGCCGCGCCGTTAAAATGAGATGCAGCGGAAACAATCTGGCGTTAAAGGGAGACTCGTGCGGGCATGATTCTTGGCAATTGAATTCGACACGACGTGCACGTGCCTTAATCACGTTAGGCTCGCGAGGAAAATTAAGTTGGCAGTTTCCGCACGTGGACATGTGCGCCGCGCATAAGTTGGGCGTATAGGCGGTACGTCAAAGGCCGCCAATGTGGGACTTCCATTAAGTGCGGTGCTATTATTGTTATACTGTGTAACAACGTTTCCGCTATCGGAAACGTGGCGCGTTGTTACGCGATTCCCATCACGCGGAAACTTTGCACGACTCGATTCGCAGGAGAGTTTATCGTCGGTCCTGCTCGCGGCCGGGGAGCGTGACCGGCAATTAACTTCACGAAAGTTCCCTCCCGTCGATGTGATCGATAAAAAGACAACCGCCGCGGCCGCGCGCGTCGGTTCAACTTGCATTCTCTTCACGTTCTAACTTCTATCCTCTCGTAACTCTAAATCCTTTTTAGATCGCGGCGGAAGTTCTTCGCCGACCGCGTCCGTTGGCGTTGCCACACGTGATTGTATTTATAGGAAAAATTTTCGAAAACATACAGACGCGTCCGTAGTAGGAACATCCCAAAATTCGTTCCACCGAGTTCCCGGGGCCGTCGCGCCGTGTACCAGATCGTATTTTCCGGTAGGTAACAGCTGGAACTCGGCGACGATCTTCCGGCAAAGTTCGCGGGTAGACGGGTTAGCTGGCGCGAAGTTGGCCGCTCCCTTCTTATCGCACACGGCAACGACGATAAGTTTCAGTTAGGTCAGCGGAGGATAATCCGTGCGGCGCGGGCACACGAGGATATACATATGTACGTATAATATAATATACGTACATATGTATAATGTGTACGTATGTACATGTAACGCGACGCGGCGCGGTCGTATAACATAAGATTCGGAATGGCGGGCGACGTTGCATGCGCGACATAAATCATTAAGTTAGTGGTTCCTCGCATATCTGGCCGCTTTACGAGGGCGCGGCGCGGCGACGTCGTTGCTCCTTTTGCGAAAGCTTTCCACCGGACTTGCAGTTCGTTTCTATTTTTACGTCGTTAGCCGCGAGCCCGATATCGCGACTTAGTGCGCCGTTCCATTATGCTTCGCGCGAAATTTATTATGCCCGCGTGGCTATCTCGCCGCCACCGCTGCGTGCCGGAAGGCCGGAAGGGCTCGACGGGCAAGATGACCTGGGAAATCGGTGGCCAAAGGTACACGGTGCTCGCAAAGTACGCGGCTAAATCTGTAGTCTGTCTAGGAGATCGGATGAATAAAAAAGTTCGGATATATTCGTCCTCGATATATAATTCAGCGGCATGTCTTCTGAGTATTATGAATTTGTGAAGAATCGACCGCACATTCTGTTTTTACCAGATTATCAGCAATTATATTTTACATTATTCTCTGTTAATTAAATTGGTAAAAGTATAATTGGACACAATTTTAATGAAGAATGCATTAGCTTTAAATCTCTCTACTTTTTATTAAATTTATAATGAATGTATCGATGACTATATATAGTGATTAAATAAAATCAGAGAGAAAATTTGTCTAGCTCTTTAAAAATATCTCTAAACTTAACAAAAACTAACAATGTGTTATCTCCTATTTGTATATAGTAATTCTGCAAATATTAAGCAATATCGTTTGTCCCTGGATTATCCCAAATCCATGATTTAAAAAATATATACAAAAAAATACAATGCAATACTCAATATGATGTATAATCATATGGTATACATATATAACAAAAAAATTATTAAATAGATTGTCTCTCTGATATCCGGCGAGGCTGATATTTTCGAAATTGGCTCGCAGAAATTTTGGACGTAATTTATTTCGACGTAACTACATTTTACCGAAATTGCTTTCTCGATAATTCAACTTCTGTTCGTGAAGATTTCCGGGTGCATCGATTCTCGAACCCATCAAATCGAATGTAACACGACTGGCAGTTCCGAGATTGAATTAGCAGTCCCAATTAGAATCTATTTTTATCAACATGAACTACCTAGTTGCTATCTACGTTATATCCTACCCTGCGCTACGCTATGCCTATAGTGAGGCGCGGCAACGTGGATTTTACAACGTGTCCTCGTGTCGTACAGATCGAGTGGGCGTAACAGCTATGTCGTGTTAATTAGGAGCCGGTACGTTCTCGCTGCACCCAAACACCGCTAGCAAGCGATAATTTCACTTTGGTCGTTTGTCGAGTCGCTATCTTCGCCGTTATAAACGTATATCAAACGCTATGCCGTGGAAATTATTGATAATTTAAAATACGCTCTACCTCATTATGCTGATTTAGAGTAAGTAGTCTTTAACATTTCTACAAAATAATTAAAAAAAACCATAACTTTAGATTACGAATAAATTATTTCTAGTAATTGACCGTGTGACTTAATTTACGACTAATCTTCAGAAACTGTTACAGTAGAACAAGGGATGTCTCTTTCAAAAGTACATCGGAGTAAATTAAGCGACATGTTTTTTTCCATAAAATATAATAAAAAAAAAAAGATTTGTTCTTTCAGTCCATTCCGAGCGTACAAATATACTTCTACAAGTACGTTCGATCGTTTAATGCATGTGTATAACTTTAGAGATTTATTTAAAATTAATTCACCCAGACTTGTTTTGTTTAATCTACAAGTAACTCCGAGAAACATAGAAAGCGGCGATAGTGACTATTGCTACAGATCGATACACGGAAAATTTACATCAACGCGACGTGTGCCACGACTAGTTAGATACCGGTTACGTTACGTTGGTTACATATGCATTTTATGGGGTTAACAAGTTACACAAGTGAATTGTTCGCCAGTGCAGCGTCGCGTTAAATTATTCCACAGCGTCCTACTGCCATTATTCCTAAGCCAGTTAATCCAGCGTCCGTTTCGTCAGGACCATTGCATTCGCTGAATTTTTCACCCCCCGCCAAACTGAAGTAAATTCCTGCTTTCAAAGCAAGTTTAAAAAAAAATAAAACGCGATTTTTTTCACGAGATTCCCTCGTTATCGAAATGGTGCAATTGTTATCATGACGTAAAAAGCATAAGAATTAAATAAATCAGCATGGGGTCGCTAATAAATCAGATAATACATGGCTTGATTTACAAAAAAAAGAAGATATTTGTCTGTGTACAGAACAGGATCGATAACGAAAAATGGGGAATGGAATGAAACCTAATTAATATGCGAAACGTTCCTAAAACACTTGAACGAATTTTATGACAAGCCAAAGCCCGGTCGTTCTATAAATCGAATTGCTCAACAATACGCGGTAATTGCAAACTACGATCCAACTCTCGCGCGTCATACTCGCCCCGGTCGACTAGAAAATTGCATTAGACAAGATTGTGTCTCTCGCCGTTAATACAACTGCATTATTCACGTCGACCGCGATGCATGACGCTCGCGTCGATCACGTCGAAATACGGTTTTGCAGGCTCGACCAAACTTTTCGGCCGTTTCCGTTCGGCACGTATAAACGCGTCGAACGTGAATGAAAATAAACGGGGATGCGATAGCGCCGCGCATCGAAACGATTCCCCGTGTCCTTCCGGTCGGTTGCTCGTTCGATTACAGCAAAATGCCGCTGTATTGTAACGTTGCATCGTAACAGGCGATATACCGTGAATACATACGCGTTAATACTCGGGTATTGAGGGACATTTACGCGTCGCGCAAGGTCGCCGTAGTGCACAGTGTATGGAAGTTAGATGAATCGCGTGCGCCGGCGACGATGTCGTGTTAATTACTCTACAGCCCGCTTCGTCGCCTTCCAACACAAGGAGGAGCCACAACGGTCTCCGCTTCGAAACCCGTTAATCCGACCGCTCATTGTTCCCGACGGCGCGCGTTCACCGGTATTCGAGCACCCTGCTAATCCGCGAAAGTCGCGAACAAGGATGCCGCCGCCGCCGCCGCCGCCGCCGCCGCCGCCGTCGCCGGCCCGGGGACCGACAACGACGACGGGAGAATGGGGAGAGAAGGAGCGACTGCGAAATGCTCGCACCTCGGTCGACATTAACCCTCGACTACTCACGACCAGCCTGGTTAACCGTGCTCAAATTGGGGCGGCTTTCGCAAGGGGTGATAGCGCCTAGAAGCCCTTAAACTAATACGTTCGTGCAGATTCGATGGTAATTCCTTTTTGAAGGACATCTTTTTTACTGTGAATTATTCAAACAATTTTTAGAGTCAATTTCTTCTCAGTGAAAATATTAAATATGGATATAATAATATATTTAATAGGATTAAAATAAAATATGCTGTAATTCTAAATTAAAACTGACCGGATAAAATATGACACGACATAAAATGGTTTCTTGTATTTGTAGTCTAGTAATCTTTTAAAAATTTGACAAAACCAAATTAAATTATTTTATTTAACCGATAAATAAAAATCGGAGTAAATAAGTCACGCAATTTATCGATAATAATTCAT
>NW_020216870.1:415544-421021 GCF_003070985.1 Temnothorax curvispinosus | reverse complement strand
TGAATACATAACTAACTGAATATTTTCTATTGAAGATAAATTTTCTCAAATTTTCAAGGGATTAGGCCGCTACTGCGTTGAAGCCTCTCCAATTGTTAAAGATTAATGACGCGTATGTCTTCATGCGAGAAGGACGAAGGGCGCGAAGGAAGGGAAATCGTTAAACGCAGTGTTACAAGATAAGCTCGACAGGCACGGTTGTAGTACCAAACTCGGCTATAAATTCAACGAACCATTAATTTTCGGTGCTTTCACGCTCGAATATGCCTCGAATCTGGAATGTAAATCTCGACAATTTCTGTCTTCGCGGATCTCCCACGGACTTTTTGCGCGCATGCACGATCGTCCCGTGCACGCGTGTGTGTAACTGTCTGTCTGCGAAAAGTGCGCGGCGTATATACTTTCCGGGCACGTATCCGCGGTACGACGACGCGCGGAATGGTAATATGGCTTGCATATAATGTTTCGATCTTGCCTGAGGGAAATAACGTGAAATATTTCCGATTACCGGTGTCGCCCTTTACAGCACTTTATCGCACTACATCGACGTTTAATCCCCAAAAGTGCCGGAATTGTACGTCACGAATACGACGTTAAGCTGCGTTTGCACTGTGTAATAAAACACCGTAATATAATTTTATTTTTAACATTGTCGTACAACTTGTTATATAACTTTATTTAACTTGTTATTGGATAATACTATTTTTGTAAAAATAATTTTATGTAACAAGTTGTAAAACATTTTTCATCTCAGTATTGAGGTCTCGCAGTATTGATAACGGCGTCAAACGTAAAGGATGCATATTTCGCAGTAGCAGTTTCTGTAAATTTTGGCTAGACAACATATTAGGAATAAACGGTAATTGTAGGTGTGACCATCATTAGAAGCTCGAAAAAAAAAAAAAACAGCGGTACAATCCTCGGACTCCTCCTTCCTCCGCGCGTTACGCGGCCAACTTCACACTCTTCGACTCTTCTTCCTCGGCGAGGAGCTCACGCGCTGCCGATCGACGACGGCGGCGACGCGATTAAGCGACGTAACGCCATTCGTGCGTCATTCTTCCGCTCTCTCGCCTCTTGCTTCCTCTCCTCTTCTCTTCGTCCCGTTTTTCTTCCACGACGCGCAGAGCGATCTCCAACTATCGCCCGGCGATCGTTCCGTCGTCGATCGCCACCTCCGGAAGGCAGCAACGCGTCGCCGCCAAGGCGCATAATAACTCGCGCGAATAACTCACTCGAGCGGAACGCCGCCTATACCTAATGCCGGCGAGCGCGGCCGCGATCCGAGACCCGCCGCGCGACTCGCGCGCTCGTGGATCGCGCCATTGTCGCGCCCGTTGACGCCGTTGACGGAGCGGCGCCGAAAAGGAAGCTCTCGATCGCCGCTCGAAAAATGACATAAGATATAGGTAGAAAAGACGCAACATTTCGAGATGCAGTAAAAGCAAGACTGAACTTCTGAACAAAATCAAATGGATGTTTTACAAACAAGTTTCAAGTGTGGACTGACTAAAATATGTTATACAGCGAAGTTTTATAACTTCCTTTGATCTTTACCTACAACTGATGGATAACATATAACTTGCTATATGTATAACACGAAAAATGTTAAATAACATCATGTTATATGACATTTTTTCTTCTCTTTTTGTAACAAATTGTATAACTTTGCTATATAACGTGTTTTGTTATAATAGTGTAGACGCAGCTTACTAAAGACTAGCAGTTTTATAACTTTCTTTGATCTCGACTGACAACTGACGGATAACATATAACATTGCTATATAACACGAAAAATGTTATATAACGTCACGTTTTTTTTCTTCTTTTTTTGTAACAAGTTGTATAACTTTTCTATATAACATGTTTTGTTATTGACGTTATTGTACTCGTAGTGTAGACGCAGTTTTACTCAAGTGCCGAATTCGTAATTGGAATTGCAATTTCGAAGCCGTGTGTCAAAATTACCTGGACCGGCATCGGAAATAACAAGCAGGCGAAATTTTGTTTCAACAAAATACGAACGTGCATACATATAACTAGCGATCGCTTCATTGTTTAATTATGTTTAATGCGGCCATCAATCGAACTTCCACTTTATAATTTTTAACAAGGATTCCAAGCATCATATAAAGGAACAATCCCAAACAGGAACAATCAGAATCTCTTTTATCGACGATAATTTTAACGTGTTCTTCCGATGCACAATTGCAGCGCATAGCAATCGAAAATTTCCGAAGCACGAGACTTTGGTCAGAACTTAAGGAAGGTAGAAAGTCCACAAGGCGGAAGCGGAGTTTCCAGTGAAAGAAATCTTTTTCCGACAAAGATGGTCAATGGAAAATTATTTACTATTTTCATTTATCGGTTAATGACACTCGCCATCTTCCCGGCTGTCTTCCCGGAACTTTCACCGTTCGCGCAATACAACCTTCACGATGACAAAAGGAAGCGATACTTTTCCCGATACACGACCGATAAATCATTTCGTATCCAGGCCTGGGAAACGTTGACATTAAACGATCACCCTTTCCGAGAATGTAGCGATTAGCAAAGTCCCCATAGATTGCGGTGTAGTTTTATCGGTTCACTTGTCATTCGCATCGCTATTCAATAATTCATTATTGTCGATCCCGCAATATTTCCTTAAGATGTAATTATTATTTTATCATCTTTCTTTTTTCTTATTTATATAAAATTGAATCCATGGAAAAGACCTTGTTGTTGTTAAACATAGAAATATCTCGACTGTTTTGATACTGACTAAACGGTATGATGAAAGAGATTGAGCGAGGCTCTCCCGGCTATAAAGAGTATTCATACGTCGCTCGCGTATCGAGTTCCTCTTCCCGCGGGAGGTTTTCCTATAGATTTGAAAACATCGAGCAGAGTGGAGGCCGACTGGTAACGACGAAAGGTATATCCGCTGCACCTGCAGCATAACGGTTCCGCAGAGTTCGCAGATTTAATAAAACGTCGACAAAAGTTCCATGCCGGGGCCGGTACGAGTATTGATACACCAAGTATGACTCGTCCCCGTCGTAACGTGTACGCCATGTGGCTCGTAAATTTTAGGCGGGCATCTTTGATCGTACCGGGATCGCGTGCTCTTCCGCTTAACCCGTCCATTCGATATTGGTTTAACAACAAAGACGATAAAGATTTATCGGCATTCAGGGAGAAAAATTTCCTAGATAAATGCACAATAAAATATAAATGTGGTTAAGGGATATCAAGAAAAAAATAAAGGCTTGTATCCGCTAGATTGGAATGACAGATATAAAATGAATAATATGTCGAAAAGTTGACAGGATACAGGATTATCTAATATATCCGTCGTTTGCCTTGAGAATGATATAACGAAAATTTTCAGGGTAAATTGAGGTAAAAATGCGGATTTACGTCGCGTATCTGCTTTAACGAGCTTTTCAAAACCTGCGCCTCCGACAAAATAAATGGTCCATGTATACGCGCGAACTTCATTTTTCCATTCTATATTCGTCGTTTGTACCTCGAGAGGATAATAACTTCATGGAACTTCAATTAACGTCGGTTCTTTTACTTTACGTGTCCGTGAACGAAGACCGACAACCGAATTACCGCTTTTCGTCTGCGGACAAGCGTCGACAACTGAATTATTTCTATCCGTTCGCGTCGACCGAAAAGCAGACGACTAAATCGACGTCAGCGACGCGACGGAGGGAGCGACGGGTTCGCCGGGACGATGTTAAAGGATCTGGGCTAAAAAAGAAAGGCTTTTCGCACTTCAGCAAAAGAATTACCGTCCGCCTGTAAATATATACCGGGTGGAAGTTCACGCGCGGATTTGTCGCCGCAATCCCGAGGCCAAGTGTTGTATTCAAATTACAATCACGACGTGCAAGTGGCACCGATTTAACATATTAAAAAATTTAAATGGATTATTCGCACTATTTATTTATCGATTTATTTTGCGCCGAGAAATCGCGTTTCTATATAATATAATTTTTTACGAATGTCTTGTTTATGAAAAGAAGCTTAGGAGAAGAGATTCGTCATGTTTCCAAGAAGATTGACGCCTCGACTTTCGATCTCGTTATTGAAGACGGGAAACGCAAATCCAGACAAACGATCCGGCTCGCGACGGGGCGAATTATCGTTCCCATTTCCGGGCTCGTACGTTTCGGCGCGGCCGTAACTGGGCAGTATTAAATATGCGAGTACACAGCGGTGCGCGCCACAAAGGCGCGAATCATATTTCACGACTTAATTCGAGGGAACTTATCTCGCGACGGCGAGAGATTAGCTTTAATGGAATCGAATAAATTCTCGCTTTTCTCTCGCGCGCCACGCGGCCACGGCGCGGGCGTTTCGCGCGCGCGGAATGCGGAAGAGCCTGTCCGCGTCATTCCGCTCGACGTCTCCTTAATGCCGCGCGCCAGTTTCTGAAATATCGCGACCATTAAAACGCGCGGTACCCGAAGCAGCCGGCCGTTCTTATTTTGTGAAGGAAATTGTCGCGACATTCTCGCTGTCGTCGGAAAACGCGGGGCGGCTAGACAGTTATAATTCGCGCGAATAAAACGTTCGGTCTTGTGCTCGAAAAGATTTTATGCGCAGGTTACATTACTTGCTACTTTTTGAAGCATTGAGGCTTTGCTAATTATGTTTAAATATTACCGCCTACGAACGATAATTCACTTTATATTTTAAGCATTAATATAAACTATGATTGATCATGACGGATCCGAGTGGCGAAGGCAGCTTCAATGGCTTTCAATTTCGGACAAATAAAAATTTGATGATAGAATTGTGACGATGAGATGCCACTCATGACATTGATATTGACGTGACGTTGACACGACGCGTAGCGTGAATTGACTTTAATACTTTGATGTGAACTGCCAATGCCATGAAGACCATGATAGCCATAGCTTTCTCTTGGAAACTTCATACAGAATACAAAAAAAGTACTTATATAAATTAAAATTCAATTTCGAATTATTTTCTTTAAGCTGTATCTATTAATTCAGATGCCCTCTTTTGTCGAAAACCTACTTTTGTGTGTTTGTTCTTTCCAAAATGCTATTATGTATATTAATTAAATCCGATACATCTTGGAAATAAATGTAAGATGTATCGTGATAATAAAGATCGGTTATTTGAAATTCAATTTTCAATTCCCGCTCAACTGCATATCATTTACTCTGTATTATCGCTCGAATCCGCAACATCGACAAATTAACGTCCTCCTAACGTAATTTGCTGGAAGTGATCTCGGCGAACTCGTCGCACCCGAAAACGATCTTTCGGAAGTTTCGCGAGGTGTTCTACGCCGGGACGCGTATATTGCGCGAGATATTTCCTACGGATGTCTGCTACGTCTTGATTAATGCTCGCGCCTTAACCCTTTATTACAAGCCTGTCAGCTGAAACCGGCGAAAAGCAGAAAGAGAGAGAGAGAGAGAGAGAGAGAGAGAGAGAGAGAGAGAGAGAGA
>NW_020216870.1:317552-415534 GCF_003070985.1 Temnothorax curvispinosus | reverse complement strand
AGAGAGAGAGAGAGAGAGAGAGAGAGAGAGAGAGAGAGAGAGAGAGAAAGAGAGGGAGAGCGAAAGCGGCAATGGCAACGGGATCAAAACTACTCCCGACCGTCGGAAGCAACGATGACGAATGCTTTTCCTGGCGCGAACTCCCGTGCCAGAGAGAACAGAAGGTGCCGCGATTCTTTCTCGTTTCGTTTTCAAGGACCGCCCGGTATCTATACGTGACGACGGAGCTTCGACATTCTCGGAATGACCCTTGGGAAATTAACGAGTCGCGCGAATTCAATGTCAATTTACGCCGAGAAAGTGTCATCTCTGCGCGCGTCGCGCGATGAGAGAATTCTTCCGCGAATCGAATCATTTCTGGAAGAAAATTGGAGACCTATTCCGAGAAATTCTAGTCTCTGAAGACTTGTTCTGGAAAAAAAAATTTCTCATCCAATTTCAGCAATTGACTTCGTCAAATGGTCTCGATGTATCTTTGGAAATAGCAAATTTTGATACTCACTCTCCCGCACGCATCTAGATAAATGGATGGCTTCGTTCATGCAAGTAGCGGAATAATTACGAGATTAATGCCTTAGGAAGAGAATGCAGGTAAAAGATTAAAAACTCTTTTCCAACTTTCATCCCAGAATACACACGCGCACACACACACACACACACACACACGCAAGAAAGGATTAAAAGTTGCGGGGCGGTATGCAAGAGCGGGATTTCCAGTAGGAGTTTAATAGTGTTTTGCCCTCGCATGTATATTTACGCGAACGAAGATACCTACTACGGCTCTTTTTCCCCTCTTAATCACTCGGGAGAAACACAAGTGAGACGATCAAGGGCATAACAAACGAAAAAAGTCACAAGATAGGAACGAAAAAAAGAGGAGGAGAAAGAAGTCTCATTCGATCGTCATTACGCGTCACTCGTCAACTCGTTTAACGTAAAAATTCTGGAACGGAAACAGCAAGAAAAAACGGTAATTAGCGCACGTCACTTACGCGAACAGTACGTTCGCCCGTGAGAGCTGGTACCTTTATTTTCCCGTTTCGGCCTTGGAAGCGTAGCTTCGTGTCAGAAGGTAGAATTAATGTTGGAAAATGAGGTATTACCTTGGTAATAAGGCCGGGTGTACCCGGCCCAGTCGTAAATCGATTCCGCGATAGCGTGCGATAACCCGTGCGGCGCGGCGCGGCGCCCGCAATTTTAGCCCCCTACGCCCCGAGGAATTTATCCTCCTCGGGGATAATACCGGGGCGCATCGTTTTAATGAAGAACCACGAGCACTGCCGGCCTCGAACTCCATTTTTTCCGCCGACCGAGAAACCGATGCTAATAGCCACAGCTATTCCACGCCGAACGAAGCCGCGGACTCCCGCGAACTAATTAATGGCTGACTTCGGAATAAGCCCCGATGAAATTTTCCGAACGACGATCTTCTCCAAAGATCGGATAACGTTACTCGTTTAGACTCGGAGAGAATAGGTTGCAAATGATTAAACGGCGTTTCCATTAGTGTCGCGGCTTCTCCTCCCCCCCTGCCCACGAGACATTTTCTCGAATGAAAAAGGAACCGTTGCAAAGAAAATTCATAATAAACCGGGCGCAGCATTTTCTCTCTCTTTTGCCGATCGATAAGGCACTACCACCACGCCGAAATTTAATCCCAACAATCCCTCCCTCTCTCTCTCTCTCTCTCTCTCTCTCTCTCTTTCTTTCGCTTTCTCTTTCTCACGTACCATCGCGACGAAAAGGCGAATCGCCTTCCTCTTGCAGCAGACTTTTATGAAGACACGTCTTGCGGGTTTCCTATTCCCCGCCTTTCTCGCACCAGCATTTTTCACCAGCGAGTCGGCCGCTTCGCACCAAAGGTCGGATGCGACGTACGTCACGGGAAATTTTCACCCATGCAATTCCTGCAGCTCGTAAATTCCCCGTCCGCTTCACTTTGCTCCGCGGAGACGCGGTTAAGGTAGAATGCACGTGTGAGTGCACAAAAGTATTAAGCCGTAACGAACCTGGCACTTGCCTCTCCATCGAGTGGAGACCGTCGGAAACCGCCGCCGCCGCCGACCGCCTATTCGCGCTGTGCTTCTCGCATTAAATGTGGTTAGACGAAATTTCGCTGGAAACAATAATTACGTTGTGTTGCCGTTTTAAGCACGAAAATGAGTTGAATAAGACGCCGAGAGTATACAAGAGCTAAGTGAACATTTTGAAAAATATTTCGTCGCTAACAACTCTGATGACCATAGCAAATGTTTCAATTTAAACTTCATTTCGCTCTCTGACTGATATATTTTCGGTAAATGCATCGTTTATTTTTACCCTTAACGTCTCGAATGCAGCACTCGAATTAATGTAGCAAGGTTGGTGGAGCGAAACAATTTTGCTCCTATCTTTCGTCAAAAGCGTTTGCGCTTTACTTTTAAACCCATTATGCAGACATCGCTGAATCGAGTTACAAAACTCAGACCCAATACAAATTAAATTCGACGTATATAACGAAGCGAATTTCACCGACAAGGATTTGTGTAACGATACAATGCGACGATTCCGAGAGAGCGAACTGCACTATTTCCACATCATTGAGTCCCGCGATTGTCTCTTGCTCGCTACACAACGATATTTCAAGACAGCTGAAATTGCTCTTGCCGAGGCAGCTGCCGTTGTACCAGTGGCATGCGAACAGCAGTTCGGAGCCGAGATTCCCGAAACTCCTCCTGTCGGCATTTCGGCCTCATAAGCGAAATACTTTGCCATGCGTTTGAACTTCTCGCTTTCGCCTCTCGATCTGATCGCGGCATGTGCGATCCGACATCCGTAAGACATTTCTGGTTTAATAGATAGCTGGGAAATTATGTAAGACTGTCAAGATTGAATAAACGCAACGATAAAAGTCAGTCGCGCGCCGGCTTCGATTGTATCTGCTGCATCTCGATTTAGCGCGCGCGACCGGGCCACGACGATTAATTTGCCGTCCGAGTTTGTGAGATGCAATATTTAGATAGAATACGCCTGTATTTCCGATGTAACGTTGCCGGAAAGCGAGATTACTTTATAAAGCTCGGCTGATATGTCGATATTCTTGCGAAACGTACCATCCTCCCTCCCATCTCGCCTCACCGGTAATATTCGAATGAGAATCCACATACGATATCGGAGAGATGAGCAGCTTCATGCAAAATATCGAAACGGGAGAAGAAACCCTTCGTGAAAATTGGCTCAGTCGATTCCCATCTCCGCTAATTGACGTTCGGTAATGAGAGATTCTCTAACCGCACGATGCTGCTCGTGATTTCTCATGCGTTCCGACAAACGGAAAGTGAATTCCTTCGCAAATCGGTCTGAGCGTGTAAATCTTTATCCCGACATGACGTTTCCATGTTGTTCGATCGCGCAGCTTCGGCTTCACGGTTCTGCTTACAAGTACGTAGCAGATGTTTGCCGGCGCCGAGACAGCCAATATACGGCGCTTTCGTGTGCTCTTCTCGTACACTTGTAGTTACGTTCATAAACGAAATACCGCCTTCTGTATGGGCGAGTCCCATGTTTAATCTCCAAATACGCACGCGCCCGCGTCGTTTAATTCCCGAAAGCCTGTGGAGACAGAAAGAGACTTCAATTTCCGTAATATCGTGGAGGAGCGGTGGCTTCAAATCTCAAATCCTACATAAAATGAAAGCATAAGGTCTACTTGAATGAAACAGACGAGTTTGAGAGAAAGAGCTAGATGGCGATTCATTGTTGGTTACGCAACAGTGGAGACAATAACGTTCTCAAAGCAGATGAGAATTCTACGTGATTCGAGAACGTGGATTCATTCAAAAATTCATGAACACCCCTGTGCGACGCATTCGACGACCCGGGCGCATCGTAGATCCTATAGCTTGAACTCGCCTCGTGTACTCGTCTCTTCAAAGACTGGTAATCGATTTTCTCGAGCGGCATTCGACTCGAACTACCACGAAACAGCGGCATTGACGACAGCCGAGGAGAGAGGAGTGGGAGAGGGGGAGAGAGGGAGAGATAGAGGAAGGGAGCAACAAAGAGAGCAGAAAGGAGAGAAGGACCGAGACGAAGGACGAAGGGATAATCGAAGGCGGGTAAAAGGGCGCAGCTTCCATTTGTCATTCCGCTGATGGCATGTCTGGAGAAAATCGCGAAATAGGTCCGAACCGATCGTGTTTGAATTCCCCGCGGGACTCTCGTCCTGAAAAGCTCAGCGCTTTCGCGAGCGCCTACCCTCCCCTTGCTCTGCTTCTCGTTGTAAAAGTTGGCCTGCCATTTTTTTTGTCCTGGCGCATTCGCCTCTCGAGAGTATTCACCCTCAATGTCCTAAACGATACTTCTCTCCATTTCTTTCCCTCCCTGCTGCGGCAGAATAGCTTCCGTCCGTCGAAGGACAACGTCCGATCTTTGAGACTAAACTCTAAGATCGAAACGTAATAGAACGTGAAAGAAATATATATATAAGAGAAAAAGCAATTATTGCGATACAATAATAACTACCGAAAAGTAATTGGATTGATCATACGTGTACAAATTTCATCGTCGTGGCTCGCCCGAATTGAAGCAATTACATGATTGACATGATAAGAAACTCATTCAATTATCTCTGTACTACGCCAACTATTTCCGATGTAACGTAACTGAATGGGAAAGCAGAAATCCGTAGCAAACGATTGTGTTCTTTAAAGAGTTGATTGCGTTTCTCGCGATGCCCAGCGGCAGTTTCCGACGTTGCTCGTACGTGTCTTCCGCAGTCTTCCGCTTTCGGTTTCTCTATTTCTC
This sequence comes from Temnothorax curvispinosus, assembly GCF_003070985.1. Classification (NCBI taxonomy): domain Eukaryota; kingdom Metazoa; phylum Arthropoda; class Insecta; order Hymenoptera; family Formicidae; genus Temnothorax; species Temnothorax curvispinosus. The sequence continues at coordinate 410,749 of NW_020216870.1, read as the reverse complement.
CTGCTCCTAATCCTCCCGCACTGAAATCGCACGTTACGTAATTTCATTGGTTTTTTTTTTCCACGTAGTCCGAAGAAGCCACATCTCGATCGATGAACAAAAAATGTATATAAATAATTAAATAAGTGCACCACACATTACAAAATGAGACATTTATTTCTTAAAAAGTAACGAAATTCAAGTGTCAAAGTGGGCAAAAGCAAATTCCATTGATATCATTCTTTATATCGAGAAAATATAAAAATAGTTCATTCATCGATTCATTCTAAATTATCTGAATTTGACATCTTAGTTCCCGATTTCAGTTTCTCTGCAACCCTACCGGCAAGATCGCTTCACTGAAAAAAATATTGTTCGTAGTATCAATGAATGAAGCTCATTGACTTGAAATTCATTGATACAATGAACTTTTTTAATCGATAATATAATATGACATTGAATATTTTTTATTAACAAATAATTGGATTCATTAATATAACAAATCACTGTTTATTAATATACTGTACTCAAGTGTATCATAACTTAATGTAACATTTAATTAAACCAATGAAAAAGTTCATTCTTCCAATGAACGTGTTCAGTGGAATCAAAAAGTTCATTCATTAAATGTATACCATAAAATTTCGTAGAAGTGATAAAATACATTCATCATATTAACATATTATTTTTTATAAATTAATAAAGTGTACATTGGCTCAATAACCGAATTCATTGAACCAATGTATCGAAATATCAAAGAAAATCGTATGCATGATTCAATTACATTATTCATTGACTCAATAAAGTTTTTCGTTATTATAATAAATCCATGGCATTTTTCAATGTACATATTTATTGTTACAATGAATTGTAGTAATAGTTTAATATTCTTCAAATTATTCTTTTATAAACCCTAAATCATTATGATAATAAAATAATTCATTGGACCAATTTTAATAAATTTTTTATTACTTGAATGCTTTTACTGCATTCATGTACGGTTTTGGTTCAGTGTAATATCATCAGCATTAATAAATCAAGCCTCGCAAGTTCGATTAGCCGTAAGCTGTTAATGAAACTGTAACTTTGATTAAGCGTGCATGCGAGATGTATCACGCGCCACTGTGAAATGATGAATTCATTCGCGCGCGTCCTCGTCCTCGAAAATCGATAGCGGCGCCAATCATGCAGAAGTATTTTTTCTCCAATAAAAGATTCAGAGATTCGCGTTCTACCCGAATATATATGCCACTGCAATTCACCCTCCATAAACTCGGTAGACTCTCTCTCTCTCCTGGCGTCTGATCCGCAAGTTAAGTTTTATGGTAACGCACGTGGAGGGGGGGGGGGAACGAAGTCGCGCCGGAGCGGGCCCACCTCAGTCAAATCGATGAGGAAAATAAAATGAGCAAATGTTCCAAGTGCATTCCCTTTATTGCCCCTTCTATCGGCACTTTCGTAAATCCTTAACCCACCACCCCCGTTCGGCATACTAAAGTCGCTGTCGCCGCCTTTACGGGCTCGCGGCCGGACTTTACCCAAGTGCCAGAAGAGTAATGCTTTCGTGCTCAATCTGGGAAATACATTCGATAGAGACGAGGACGGAGAGAAAGGAACGGAACGGTCGTAAGCCCGTGTCTGAGACTGATGCTACCGTTAATGCTATTATTTATCGTATAACTCGCTAAAAACTGCGAGCTCACATCATAACGGTGCGCGCGTCGTCTTCAGCTTCGTGCTGTTGCTATGGAGCTCTCCGCGCCGAACCCATTCTCGTAGCGTAACCGCGTAACGCCGATAATTAAATCCGAAAATTGACGAGTGTCAATTGCGAAAAGTGGAAAAGTTACATGGACGTGCCCCGGTCGTCGGGTAACTACATCGCTCCGCTCTCATTAAGGGAATGACAGCCGCGGAGTTTCCGATCCGATCTCTAAAAAAACAAGGGAAGGAAAAAAGCGCGGATCGTGCTTTTCTCGCTCGGAAACAACCGCGCAGTTGTCGTATAATGAAAAGACTCCAACTCCAGGGAAACTAGGCCATACTTTTCGGGCGTGCGTGTCGTTGAAAACCGCGGCAAGTTGAAAATAAGCGAGTTCGTCGTACCGCGGCAAGCATTTCTACACGATATATAATTGTCGCGCTCTCACACCGTGCGGTGTAGCGGTGTAACGTAGCAAATATATTTATTTATTTATTTATATAATTATTCTCACGGCGCTCGGCCGCTAGCACGCGCTTGGAGTGGGGAAAACGGCAACGCAATACGGTCTCTACTAGTTATAAATTACAAGTTATAAAAACAGAGGCTACGTAAATCCACGAATAATCTACATTGAAAAATCACGGTGGAACTTTCAAGTGTGCTGATCGCTCGAATAAAAACTGATCGCGTCGGAAAACTGATTTTATAATTCAAAAGAATCGCCCATAGAGAATGTAAATTGAAATTAACGGATACGGCAATTAAACGGGAACGATTTTTGTCGCGAGGCGGGCGATTCAGAGCGGCTTCGTGCCGAGTTTATACTCGGTATCCGTGACATTAAGGATAGTTAGTAACGCGCGCGCAAACTTTATTCCAACGAGGTTTGTTACATTTTCGAAGGCGCTAGCTTAATCACAACGGAATTACGTAAAGAGGATGAAACTCTTAGGGTAAGAACTGCGACAGCTGCGCGAATAACTTCCGTCAGCCTGTTGCACGCCTCGCACCCTCACCGGGATGGCAGAAAAAAGGATCGATACCCCTCTGTCGACAAGGTGATAGAAATTTCAGAGGCGCTCGACCGTAACTCGATATTTCTTATCACGGTTGCAAGCTTCATCTTAAATAATCTATCGCGTTGATAAAGTCGGCTTGTACTGCCCGAGCCAGAATGGACATCTATAAAACTAGAAGTCAGTCGTATACACGTAGTAATGACAATTAATTAATACCTATTATCAAATTTTACATATGAGAATGACAGTAACAGTTGCTAAAATGCGCTAATGCGTTTACCAAAACAGAAGTGTTATATTAATGTTGTTTAATATGTATAACTATTATATAATTCTATGTATTATATTATACATATATTTATTATATAATTTTATAAACGTAACATTTATATCATTATTATATTACAGATTATATAGTATATATTAATAAAAAATGTAATTACCATAACATGTTCGAGTTATCCTAATTATCCTGGTACATCGATTATATGTATAGGTATGAGTTTCCTTGTTAAAATGCTACAGAAAATCTCGTATTGATTACCGTACAGGATTCACCGAACAGGTTCTCGCACTTTTCTCTATCTCTCTCTTCCGTAATTACCTCATATATAAACCGCGTGCTCTATAAAACATGTATCCGCCGGCCGCATCCCAATTTTTTATTCAAAGCACTTTGCGACTTTGCCGTTCCTGAAAACTTCCCCGGCACGTACCACGTTCCACGTTCGCGACGGCGGAAGTTAGCCTTCCGTTTGGGCTCTCACTTAAAACTTATAAATGCAATCCGGTCATGATGTTTGCCCGTCGATGACTTTTCCACTGGCGCTCCTCTTCGGTATCTGAAGATTATTGACCCGACCGCGCGCGCGGCGGTGGGATGTATTCCAAGTCTTTCCAACTTTTCCTCTGGAAATTCTATTTCCTCCAAAAATGATTTCACTTCTTCCCCCTCGTCTCTCTCGTCTTTCGGTCGAATCGCGGAGAGCGATGGCGAACGGGGAAAACGCTTTAAACCACCCAGAGATTTCTTCCGGTGAAAAATCTCCGGATTTTTAATTCAACCTACGACCCAGAGAGTTGCATCGGTAAAGCTATGCACGTGACTCTTCTAGCTGGCGGAAGGTAGTTTTTCAAAACGCCATCCAGGTTTCTTTCCTATTTATATCTTTATAACAGTAAAATACAATTACTGTTTATTTCATGAAAAAGACTAATTTTAGAATTATTCTTCGACAAAATATACGTGCCTAGTGCCTATATTTCATGCGTTCAAAATTTACTTAAAAATATTTTAATGCGACCACATTTTACGTGATGCGCATTTCTGAAAGAACTTATTTATGTCTCTAAAAACCTGTATAAAAAATTTAAAACTAATTTTCTCGTAGAGGTAAGTGATTCATGTTATCTCGATTTTTGCGCGTGTTGAGAGAGACACATTTTCACCGTCATTTGCATCGTATTATTTTGAATACGAGTGGACGGTACTAATCGACCTCTTTCCAACGTTTGCCTGAAACTAACTGCAGTAGCGTCTCGCGGCGAGTGCGGTGTTTGTTTATTGGCAGTTCGCGAATTTCATCGGGCTTTTAGGTCGCGTTTACACACGAAAACTGGGCACAAAGTTCAGTAACGGGCACGTGCGAAGGAATCGATGTCGCTGCATTCGTATGCATGCGCCGTTAGCGAACTGCATCCCGGAGTGTGCTGGGGGTGATGTGTGTTTACACGCTGTTATAAAGCACGACCGGCGAGATACCTGACGGGGCGCACTCATTCGAATTCTCGAGAATTGCATCGTAGGGTAAGTTTGATATCGAAGGTTTGCACAAGAATGTTTGAGTGTTTTTCGGCATGGGCTTCGATTTTTTATATAATATTCTCCTTCGATTTTCTGTAGCTACATATAAGTAGAATAAAACCATTACGACATTGTCTTACACACTCAAAAAACAACTATTTTTAATAAACCGCCAATTTCTTTACTATTCCTACAAAATACTATAAATATAACCGCGCATCAAGAAAAACACGACAATCGCTCTGATATACACGTAAGTGACGACACGAATTGATTATCTTGTAAGTGACTCTTCTCTTTTCATCGTGCGTTCCATCGAATTCGTGATCGGTTTCATTCAGCGTTCAGACGCAGTATGGACGCGAAGTTTATACGCGAGGGGAACGAATATCTTCAATTTTCTTACGGCTGGATAACATTCGCTTCACGGCGTGCAGCGATAAAATAAAAATCGGCTTAGCGCGCGGGAGTAACGACGGACTTCCGTGTAACCATCGCCGGTCGCATTTATCAGTCGGCTATTTCATTTCGGTAAACACGCGCGCCGCATCCGTAATCCTTTAAAGTAATATCGGTACATCCGCGTTACATCGGATTTGCTGAAATTGATTTACAACGCCCCGGATGCACGTACGTCGCGGTCGGCGCAACTGTTTGCGCCGAGTCACTAAATAACTAGTAAAAGTTGATACACACATGCACTGCACGCGTAAAAGATTTCTGACAATGACATATATTCGATGTGGAAGCGAATCGTTACACATCACGCGGCAAGATAAGATATATGCGAAATATCTCCCGAAACGTTAATTTCCCGTAAAAAAAAAGCAAACGAGAATGAAAGCTTTATCCCAGGTAGCTCATATTAGTTTCATACGTTTTTTGAACGTATACATATATAGTTTCATAACCGTAAAGAACCATTAAAAAACGTTTGAACAAAAATGTTTTTGAAACCATGATTTAAGAAACGTATTTTTTACGTTTCTACAGTTAACAAAAATACCTATTTGTTAAATTTTTCCTTTCAAAATTATAATTTGTTTTATCTATATATATAATAGCTTTAATAGCCTTTTTTGAAATATTTAAATTTATGTTGCACTAATTATTGCACAAAATAAATCATTTGATCCATGCACATATATCCACTTATTTACTTAAATTAATTTTGTCCTACCGGTCTTAATCTATTTGTCATCGACAAACCTGAGCTTAGAAAACTTCCAACAGTTGCAAAATAAACGTTCTGCTGAACGTGGCCATTGAAAGAACATTTATAGGTACGTGTGTTCCGTTTTGTAGAATCCTTCCTGAACTGGTAAACATCAGTAATGCAATTAAGTTAGAGCGAGACAAGTATATTTTGTGTCACTTTAACTTATTGCACGAATGTGCACCAGTTCAGGAATTTTTTCGAAAAAGAATATACGTCATAGATGGTATATGCATAAAGCTTCTAGATTCTAGAACATGATTCTCACGCATGTCTCAAAGACGTCATAAACACGTTCAAAAGACGTGAAAAGTAGGAATTTTAAATGTCTTTATCTAAAATGTCTTTATCATTAAAACAAAACGTTTCTATAATAGTTTTTTAAACGTTATTTTATCAGAAAAGAAACGGTCCATCGAACGTTTTTCGAATGGACATTTTTACTCATGAGTAACGTTTCTAGAAATAGGTTATAAAACGTTTCGGAAAAACGCTTATAAAACATTTTTGTAACTTGTATGTGTTACCTGGGTGTGTACATATACGCAGATAGGTATATTTTTTTAGTTGTGAGTTGTAAAATTTAAAATCGACGCATTTGGATATTAGAATATTGTATTTTTTTAACATCATTTCTCGTGCATATATGTGCATACACGCAACGCAACAGACTAGGAAAATTTATTCCACAATGACAGTTCGATTGTTGCGCGTATTATACGTGACGTATATTTCCGCTACGATTTTTATCATACAGAGAGAGTCCGACGTGTTGTTCATTGGCACGTATACGCGTAATCCGCCGGAATATATTCCGGTCCCGGATGCTCTCCATCCGGTTCGCTTCTTCAATGAGAGAGAAAGAAGTGAGAATAAAAAAGAGGAATATTGACAGAGAAAGAGAGAGAGAGAGAGAGAGAGAGAGAGATACACAACGAGCAGAAAAAAAATGGAAATTTATTGAAACGGTTGTCCAAAGCGGCGGTTTCGCTCACTCGTCGACAACTCGTATGCTTTTCGGCTTACGTAAAATTGAATTCACCGGAAAATTTTACACCGACCATGCTATTGCATTTCCAGTTTTCAGTGCTTTCCAGTTTTTAAACTACGAGAGACAGAGAGAGAGAGAGAGAGAGAGAGAGAGAGAAAGGGAGGAGAGAAAGAAAGAAAGAGAGAAATTTACTCGACTTTATATATGTGTATAGCGCGCATAACTTTCTTGGTTCCTTTTTTTTTGCCATCCGCCTTTGATCGACTTCCATCTTACGAAGATGATATTCCGCAGGATCCATCGGTTTATGATGATCTGATAGCGACTGAGGGATCCTCTCGTATGATGATACGAGCTTCGAGCTTCATTCCCCGTTCCCATCCGCGAACCTGTCGCATTTCCGAGCCGACGACGCGACAAGAATTTGACAGTCACATCGAGCATATTGCACGTTTCCGGGTCGCACGCATTATTAGAATATGGATCAGATTATCTGGCATATGTAACAGGCTTGTGAATATCGAAGCAGACAGCGTGAAAATTCTGAACGGGAACAAAATTCTATAACGAAAATACCGAATAAATCTAAAAACTATTAATCTCAATATATCAACGCTTCAATAAAAAAATTGCTGTTACAAACTATAAATATTGATATTTAATTGTGTCTCTTGTATATACAATACTTACATATACTCAGCTTTATTTGCACACGCATTGTCCCAAATATTCTGGGACACCCTGTATTTGTAATGATTACTACTTCTACATTAATACATATTAATAATGTGTTGCACTTATTTGTATTTATACTAATACAAGTTAATAATATTCAATGTTATGTTATGCTAAATTATATAAATCTTATAATTTAGAGGACCTAGACCTAAACCAATAATATATAGTTATTAAATTCTGTATATTTCTGTATAAGTTTATGAGGTCATCATAAAGAAAATTAATAAATAACAACGATATGAATGTTAGATTAAAAGCTCTGCCAATGAAAGAATTATATGTATACAAATAGATTTTCGTAAAGAGATCTATTATAGTAATTAATTACATACAAGCAATTATCCCATTCTCGAAAGTCATTTGCATGTCGATTGTCATATGCTGTACTGTACCTCGTTAGCATATTCGGTTACACTTCGGTTATTTCGACAATTTTATAACGGCCACTAATAAAAAATACGCTTGCGGATACGTTTTCGAAATTCGAAAAATATTCGGAGATATGACAATTATTTGATTAGTATTCACGATAGAAAATGCATCGAAATTTACGTAGTATAAATTTACGAAACCCTGGCAGCACTGGCGATATACATTTTCAACGGAACATCGATCGGCGGAAATATTGGCTTCAACGCAATAATAAAAACTATACTTTTGATAGTTCATGTTTTATTAATGGTCGTCGCTGTAATTAGCCTTATTACGACAAAATTCCTGTTATTGCGCTGCGATTTTCCGCTTTAAATGCCTGCGACACAATCGTTTAATCGGCTAATAATAATTCGACAAAATTATCCAAACACGCGACCCACATTCTGACGTTCCGAGGTACTCCAATGCATTTTGATAAACTCCAGTTACTGCTTCTGATTGACAATCAAATTTGATGCAATAAACTATGATAGCACAGCTCCCGTAGAGCTGTAATCTCGCTTAAATAAATTATCCCACTCTGTTTATATCGGTCACCAGTGCCAAAAACAGTTTGCATCGCAATGGAAATTAACGATTAACAATTCTACGATGGCGAATCGATTTTATAATACAGGGTGCGCCGCGCCGTTCCAAAATCGCGTGGGCATAAACGTGCCCACGGGGCATCTGACAAAGGACGAACGGCGCAAAGCTTTCCCCCGATAAGCCCGATTGCATCCGGAGAATGTCGCGGAGACGCGGTACATGATTAATCACTTTCCGACATCTCTTTTGCGCGTTCCCGACCACGCTCGCACCCATTCGACAGACGCTGCATTTTGGTATTTCGGGAAAATTTATTCGGAATTTCGGCCCGCCGCGCCGCTTCGCTGGAAGATCTGACGATCGACGAACCCGCACGCAAGTACTGTTGGAAGCGGAGTGCGTCGAATAGATTGAAATGCTTAACCGCGGTTGGGCGGAACATCAAAGCTTTACAGCTTTGTTTCCGCGGCTACCTCCCCGCCACGGTAGCGAAAGAGAGACAGAAAAAGGCAGCGAAGGGGTGAGGAAATATAGAGGAAAGGGAACGCATATCTAACCGTACGCGCGAGGAAGAAGATGGAGCGATACTACACCGTCGCGTCGGAGGAAGAACTGCGGCAGGATATACGATACGATCGAGAGAAAGAGGCAGAGAGAGAGAAAGAGGTAGAGAAAGGAAGAGGAAGATAGGAGAAAGCGCCGCATCGCCGAATACGAATCGATTTAAATCGTCGAGCCAGCTTCTACAGACGTCCGTTTTACCCTGTCTATATTGCGTTCGCAAGAACGACGGAAACATCCCGAAGAAATTCTCACATCGAATGCACTACGACACCTATTGTTAGTTGTACGTCCACATAGTTTCGAGGGAATGCGAGCAATCTCTTGAAACTGATTAAAAGTTCTCGCGTTTTTTTCACCTTTAACACGGCTGTTAAATATTTTACTATATTTTTGTTAATTTGAAAAACAGAGTTCCATGGATTGAAAATTACTAAAACTTAGATATCTGACAAATCTTCTCATTTTTTACAATTCTTAAATCGCGATTATAAATCACATGATTAAACAACGCATGCAGCTATTAGATTAATTAACTAAACGAGTAGTTAAATGTAGTTGAAGTTTGGAGCGCTCTTGGAGCAAAAATTATAAACTAAATACATTTATATAAAAAATAAAATTTTAAAAAAAAAATTAGTGTAAAATTAATAAACAAATAACAAAGTATTAAAAATAGTGATTCATATGTCTTGTGATAAAATATATAAGTGCGAGAACAATCTCCAAGATCCTGTCTGTAAGAATAAAATAGTTCGTTTAACAGTCGCAGTACGCGCAGATACTTCGGATTAAACGGAGCACTTCTGGGTCTCGACTGTTAACAAACTATTTTATTCTTATAGTCAGGAATCTTAGAGACTATTTCTCTGTCTCTCTCTCTGTCTCTCTCTCTCTCTCTCTCTCTCTCTCTCTCTCTCTCTCTCTCGCGCACTTGTATGTATATTTTGCCACAAAACACACCAATCATCGTTTTCTTAAAAATGTTATTCTGCAATCTTTTTCATCTTTTGTTATTTGTTTATTAATTTTTTCTATTATAATTGTATTTTTATAAATATTTTTCTTTATATAATCCTTTTTAATCAGGGCATATTTTTAATTTTTGCTCCAAGCTTCAAGTACATAGGTAATTTTAATTATAATCCGCATGTTATAATCTCACGCGCGCGACAAGCATTCTTTTTTCTTATTTTAATGCAACGGCGATTCGTCGTGTTGACTGCCGACATGTACGCCAAAATCCATGTAGCACGTCTCGTAACTTAAAACATTCTATTTTTGTTTATACTGCGCCAAGAAAAAAAATGTGAAACTCGTAGCTACAATTACGATACGCTGCGCGTTCGTGCGGGCATCAAATTTTTCAACAAATTTCAGGTCGCCAAATATTACGGTGGACTAGTCGCGGAACTCGCGGAAAATTCGCAAAAGCACGCGCACGTTGAAATGTCAAGCTTTGTCGTTTTTTATTTTATTTTGTTAGATTCATTTGGAGCGCGCATTCCGAAATGCCAGAGATATAAAAAAGACAAAACTTCGCGCGTAAAAAAAGATTTCTTCTGGCGCATATTAGTTGCTTTCCATTTACACTCAAGTGATCTGAGTCACTCAGTTATATGAGTATCTTATACTCAGGTAAGATATGTCATTTTGTATTTATTTTGGTATTTATTTTGGACAAAGCTATCGCATATAATAATACAGGTTCATATAGCCTCACTTTTAATGTGAGTCTATTAGATTCATTAAAGCACATGGTCTCAATTGTGGATAAAACCTCAGTTGAATCTCACTTGCCAGCATGCGAAAAGAACGTGCATTCAACTGAGTTATGACGTCACAAGTGAGAATTATTTGAGTTTTGATGTAAATGGAAAGCAACTATTAATTCATTTCGCGCGGGAAGCGAGAATTTGCGGTGGCGTAAACTTATGCGAATATAAATGAAAAAGTAATGCACCTCCTTGTTGGATGCGCAAGGGCTGAATTTTGCACGGGCGACGGTATGCGGCGAAGGAGTGAGTAATTATACAGTAGCCACTGTGGTCCGTTCTGGAATTTAGTATACATGCACCGCACGAGCGCGTTTCGCAAAAACAGTTTAAAGTAATTGAAAACGACGAATGGGGGAATATCAACAAAGCGAGAAAAGCCAACGATATTTTATCATTAATAATAAAATTACGCGCGTACGATTACGTTTTGTTAAACGCGAATCAGATTTAACGTCTTGTCGTCGGATTCGGGCCGCTTTTCCCTGAAAATGTATGCGCATTATCGTCAACCGTGCATTTATGAGTTACAACACCGATATAAACATTGCCAGTTCGAGTCGGCTCGAAGCGAAGCGTCGATAAAGAAGATGAGAGAACAGATCCATTTCGCACGCGCGCGCGCGCTGTTTAATCCGCGAACATTGCAGGGAAATTCTCATGTCGCGTCGGGCGAGCGTCAGTCGGAAAATGGTAATCGGCGAGCGAGTTGGAGCACACTCGGCGTCATAATGACACGCTAGCTGCTAGCTGCCGTCCCGCTTCACTCCGTTCTTCTCCCCGTTCTCCCCCCCCCCCCCCCCGGGCTTTTCACTTTGTTTTTATCGAGGAATTGGCACCGAACGAACCGTGCAGACAACTGAGAGGACACTCTAACCGTCCGTCCGTTCTCATTGCCGCGAGGCGTCTCCAAGTTTGTTCGAGTTTAATTGAGCTTGAAAGTTTTCCGACTTGTTGTCCGGATCCACCTTCTCGATACCTCCATCTTTTGCCACCCCTCGTCTTACCCCGTATTACAAACTTCGTCTCGGCGCCCGTCCTGAAAAGTCCGGTCGCCACGTTCTCGCGAATGCAAAAAAAAATCGCTCGAATCTCTCTCGATTCACGGTGAAATACGAGTGCCGAAATGTTTGACGTTTCAGTTGCTACATCCAGATGAACAAACAAATTTATCGATCTCTCGGTGTCGTATTTGAATAAAATTTTATTAACAATTCGCCACGCGAACGAAAGCTTGTCCGTAAATTCACCATGTATATAGCGATGTGGGCAATTTAGATTAGCAACCGTGGTTGATCTGCGGTTTAAATGTCAGGGCCAACGTTAACGATACATTGCCCGCGTCCATTAATGATGCGGGACGGGGTGTCTGTGGGGAGTGGCGAGCGTGATAAATCAATCGCTCTCGCGGCCAAGTTTGACAGGTACATTACCCGTTGTGTTACACATGTTTTCTCAGCGCGTGGCGATCTGACACACGCCCATTATCGAATTGCGCCGATCGCGGAAATTGGATCGCGATCGTAAAACATGTTGGCTGGCGAATAACTAATAGCCATTTAGCGTCTTGAGAGGAGAGAGAGAGAGAGAGAGAGAAAGAGAGAGAGAGAAGGGGGGAGGGAAGAAGAGGATGATCATTCCCGAACGCGACGCAACGAGAAAGATAGCATTAATTGAAACAGTGAGAGCGAAAATAAAACGCAGTCGATCGACCGATGCAAAAACGCTTGAATAATTCAGCACCGAAATGTCACGGACGGATAAGCTTTATCGCTTCGCGCGCACTGGAATAAATTAATTCAGGATCAATTAAAGTCGCGCTGAATTGCGACGCGCCGCGCGCCGCGCCGGGTCGGCTAGTGTACCAATCTTTAACGCGAGTTCTGTTTTTCTCGCATATCCGCGATCTCTGCGATCTCGAGCTGGCCATAAATTTTCGGCCAATCAAACGGTCAATCCTTTTCTCCTTATTTCCATAAAATGCGTAAAACTCTACGCTCTTTTCGCAACTAAAAAATTTTCTAGTTTTTTTCAGATTCCTAATTTAATTTTGCACACATAGTATCGCAAACTTCATTTCCCCAAGGAGAGACCCGCCGCGCGACCGCGACGAGTTTTTCGAACTCTGTTACGCGCAATTGCAACTAGTGAATTCCGTTGGTTCACCAAGTCAATTGTTCGGGCACACTTTCAAATTCAGACAATGGGTCCGAGCCCAACGAGAAACTCATTAAACGAATCCATTTATATAAGCAATTTGAGTGCGCGAGGAAAATGGCATTCGCGAGCCCCGGAATCAAACCGCGCAGATAAACCGTATAAATATTATTCACCGTCAACGATAATTACGCTCTATTCACGGCACGCCGTCGAAATTACTTTAACTACGCGATTGTCATGTAAACTTTGTGATTGCGCACTTCGGCGCGTAACGCGCGAGAGAGCGCGCGCGGACGGCTTTTAATTCACCGCTTGTCTTACAATATACCGTGCATTCCGTACTCGCGATTATTTTATTATTTTACGTCGATGTTTACCCATAACGACCAGATGTTGTCGATCCGGACATCGTCAAAGGTCTCGCAATCGATTGTCGTACCCACAACTCGCGAATTTCCATATTTTCATTGCTGCTTGCACCACACACCCGTCAACCGCAACGGCTGTTTTGAAAAAAAGAGAGCGGAAAAAAAGGACATTAAATTTACCCGCCGCTGCCAAACGTCGACAAAACGCACTTTACCGTTAATATCGCTCTATATACTCTATACGTGACACGTGCGTATGTACCGCGAGCAAGCAGCTCGTTCGACTCTCAGTCGAAAGCAGGTGCGCGTAAATTTATCGCCACGGCATCGCCATTAAATCGCCTCGCCATTAAATCGACCGCGAGATATCTCTTTCCGACTATGCTTTGCACTTTGGAGCGCGCAACGCCTATCAGCTACCCTGCACCGATCGGTTTCCCGACGCGAGACACGCAGCTTTCCAGCGGCTTTAAAAACTGAACGAACGAACGCGCGCAGGTGTCACCGTCTCAATTATTTGCGCGCTTTTCCCGTGTCGAGCGATTTACTCTCGTAGAGCGTATACCGGATCGCCGTCTCGCTTCTTCTCGCGCGATTCTCGCTGAGATAAAAATAGTCGATGTATAATAAAGCAGAAAATGACTTCTTCGCTGTTGAAATCAGCATATTTCGACATCGGCATTGATGAGCAAATAACGTCATTTAGAATTGCTTTGGACTGTCATTTTATTGAATTCGACATATCATTAAAGGTATAATATTTGCTAATTAATGTAGGATTTATTAATTCGCGTGGACTCGCCGCGAAAACGTGATGTGAATACCGTTTAAATCCGGAATTCAGCAAATATTTAAAATACTCGACGAGAGTACGCGCTCTTTACTAACGGTAAACGTGATCATCAGTTTTAATCGCTATCAGGGTAACACGTTAAAACATGTCAGTGCCTGCTGGCCGTATCCCACGTTCCCAATTTTTCCGTTGCGAGATCCAATAAAGTGGATATTTATCGACAAACGAAGGGATGATTGAACGATCAAAATATTTCATCAAAGTCATGCGAATCGCAGTTATACTCGTATAATATTTACACTCTCATTTATACCAAATATTAATATGTCATTCAAATCAAATGTATGTGTGTGTGTGTGTGTGTGTGTGTGTGTGTGTGTGTGTGCATTTGTACATGTCCAAGCTCATAGAGTCTTTACCTTCATTCCCGACTTATTCTAATGATACAACCAACCGACCGTTGCTTGTTATGTATGCATGTAACTTTTCCTTTTTGCAGCAGAGAAAGTCGTTTGCGCGAAAAAAACATGGACATATCGGTTATAGAATCTTGTTTATTATTTTTTTGCCCAAGGACATTTGCCGCATGCCATTGACATTTTTATTTTAAAAAGTTAGAAATAAAAGAATGAATCCCGCGTATAAACATTTCAAAAAGCATTTTAAAAACAACATACATTTATAAAAAAAAGAAAACAGAAAAAAAAAGATTTTGCTTTACTGATTAAAACAACTTGAACGTGCCAATATCGATAATGTTGACTTTACACCTTTCTGTTGCTTGAGTATCGAAATATCAATTTCGCCTCTCAGGGCGTTTTAATTGCAAAGTAGCTAGAGCACCGTCTGCTAATATCTGTTATTATTTTATTATTAATCACGTAAAACTTTCGAAAGGGGTAGTCCGATTACACTTACAGCATAATCACCGTGGCCCGTGACATCGTACGACCGTGGCTCCAGCCCTCGTTACCGTCAAGACATAACAGAATTACCATCGATTCTCCGTAGTTGCTTTTAATTAATGCTATTAATGAACTCAGGGCTAACCGTCGAACGCGCTCGGACTATTCGGCCGGTCCGCGTCGCGCTAGACCGGCATGGTAGTGTCATCACGCGAGTTTGATTGTTCAACGGGAAATTGCGAATTCCATATTTATGACGCGCTTGGCTGAGAGCTCCGTTCGAGAACTTTTAAATAATGCAGACGGCTATTTCTATTTCGTGCAAGTCTTCCGTGGCGAGTTCAGGCTTCGTCTCCGGCGAGAGATTTTTTCCTTCTTAGAAGCGTCGCGATCACAGGACTTCCTGAGAACCGACGACGATGACATATGAAAGTTTTAGGCGTTCTGAGCCGATGGCGTACAGCGTATCGCGATAGATGTATAGCTCGGGCTCGAAATATTTTGCGACAGATTCTTTAAATGGCATACGAAGGTCGAGACGAGATGTAGAACGACGAGCAATGTTATCCCCGCGGCACCGAGAAACATAGAATAGAATTAATAACTTATTTAAGCCTCTCATATTTGCCATCGTTGTTGAAATTCCTCGCTCGGCTCTACGATCTTTCACCCCTCCCCCCCATCATCTGTCGCTTCGCTTTGTCTCGACCTTTCTCGTCCGACCTTTTATTTGCGCGAATTCAAATTACGTCGAGCGCGGCTTTTCGCAGTTTGCGCCCAGACGAGGATGCTATTGCCCTTGGAAGATGAGATAAACGCCAGGCCGATAAATTCCATTTTACCCTCTTCTTTATCCTCTCCCCCTCCTCCGCCAGGTTTCGCGACCCCGAAACTCTCTGCTGTCGTTCCACGCGCCTTTAGTCCTTCCATCTACGTCGGATGATACTACTTGATTATACGATAACAACGGACCGGTTGTGTTTAACTTTCGGGTCGGCAAGAGAAAATGAGATTCCCGATTGCCGACGTCGTCGGATTTATGTTAGGTACGTCCGCGACGATATCTCTCGCTGCCCGTGCCATGCCTCGTTCTGTCTTACCGTGAATCTTGTTACCGATAATTACGAGCGTTCCCTTCGTTAGCCGAACATTTTCCTGCGCTCACAGATTTTCATTCGGCAAAATTGTCCTCCAAGACCGAGCTCGCAAATGAGATACGCAGCGATTAAGAGAAATATAGAAACAGACATATAGAACTGTTGAAAAAATAATTGAGATTACAAGCAAAGCTGCACTTATTCGTTTCAGTGACAGCCACGAGAAAACTTAAAAAGTGTGTAAATTAGAAACTTGCAGAAGCTTTATAAGCAAAAAAATTATGAAGAAGCAATGTGCAAGTTTCTAATTTGCACACTTTTTTATTTTTTTTTATAAAATAGACAATAAATAAAGAAACTAAATTTGAATACAAATTTGACATTTTCTGGGAAAAAGGATTGATAGAGGGCCAGCTCAGTAGTACAGGTGGGGTTTTACAATTGCGCAATGTCAACCCGATGTTGGCTTTAGGAGTTCAGATTCTGCAGTATATGCAGTATTTGTTAAGAATTAACACTTACAGATTCTTTTTATTGTTACGAGATTATATAATAAGAATTTTAATAATAAGAATTTTAATTCGACAAAATCCTTAATAATAGCTTTTAATACGTAAGAGAGCATGAAAGTTAAGTTATTTCAAGGAGACGATATAATTTAGATAGCTTTAATTTTAATATAAGAAGAGACACAGTAAGACAGTAACAAGAAGACATATAAATCTTGCCGATTTGAGCGGTATTGACAGCAAATTGTGAGTTATCAAGAAATCTATCAAGAAATAATAATGCTCACGACATGGGTAACCGCTTATATATATAATTTGTATATACTACTTATTTCTAATTCTGAAAAAAAACCGCGTCTCGCTAAAGTCGTTTGAAAAATTAATATCATAAAAGCGGGCACTTTTTTTCCTGGCGCTATTCGGGAGCGGAATATACCGCGCGGATTTCGACCGCGTTCCTGCGAACACTCCACTCCGGATAAAGAGCCGTTAGGAAAATATTAACTCTACACAATAAACATTTTATTTACTCGTTGCACGGCTGCGCCAACACGAGCGTATGCGTTCAAAGGAAAAGTTTCATTGGGACTATATTGTCGATCGTGTTATTTTTTCCGAAACTTGTTTTCCACTTGCACGTTTGCTGCCCGTCGCTGCTTTCCACCGTTGAAACAGTTATGATAAATTGGATAAATAACTGTCGATAATGAAATTAACAAAGTGACATGTTGAAAGGAGACGTTGAGAGTTCAACACGGTTGAACTCTTTGACGGCGTAAGTTAATATTATATCTATCAGTCTTTAATAACTATTAGGATATACATAATTATAAATCGAACGTTTCGACTCCGCTTTGAGTTATCTTTAGCCATGCGGTAACAATTAAATCAAAATCATCTCACGTTTTGCCGGCGAGAAATAAGTGAGTAACTTCAAAAGTTGATAGTCTAGAAATAGCGTGATTTTCCAAGCGAGGAAATCCAAGTAAAACTTAGCTAATGATCATAGTTTATTATATGATCGAAGTTAAAATGATAGTAATAACTTGAACAAAAAGAGAAGTGAAGTCACTTACCCACCAGCTCAGAGAACGTGAGAATAAGCATTGAAGCTGCGGTAAAAAACATCGAGAAGCAATACAAATTGTAAGTAGAGAACGCCGTTACAATTGAGACAATGATACACTTAAAAGACAATCCTGATTCCAAATAACAACCGTCTCGTCCGACTGTCCAACCAACTCTCACTATACAATTTAAACGGTATTGTAGGTGAAGGGTTAAGAGTAGGAAGAATTTAAAATTGATTACAAAGGCAATACTAAAATCAAATTCAACGATTAAATCATGAGTAAATTAATAAATAAACAATTTAAAATAATGACCGGAGTAAAATTAAAAACACTAAAAAATGACGACAATTAAGTGACAATAATGGGCGAGGTTTACAATTTATTTAAAATTGAGACGTATACATGGTGTAGATATTCAATGTCTGATTGTAAATTAAGACCATTCTTCTGAAGTTGAATGTGCGTCATTTCGGAAATCAAACGTTTTGATAAAAAATTTTCATTGTCTAGCATTTTAACATTCTCGCAATTAAATTCATGTTTGCAGTTAATTCTGTGTTCTGTGATGACAGGAGAAATGGGTGTGTGTTCTCTCGAATATGGTAATAATGTTGAAATTATGGTTTTAAGTATAATATCATCGTTCGTCTCACATAGAATGCGTTACAATCCTTGCAGAATATTTTATAAACATTTTTCTTTGAATATGATTGTCAGAAAATCTTTATGGGCCTTGATAAAGCCTTTAAGTTTATTGAAACTAAAATAAAATCTGGCATCGATATCTTTGATAATGCTCTTGAATTTTTCCGAAATAGTAGGACATACGGTATCGTGAACCAAGATAGTTTGATTTCAGTTCATTAAGAAGAGACCATTATTCTATTATTAATTGTGTCATGTATAAAATTCAAGAGATAGTCGTTATGTAGCGAAGTTTCAATTATCAGACTGAAAACGTCCAATTTATAATTATGTATCCTTATAGGTAGTATTTATTAAGGATCGATATAACTTACACATCGTCAACCGCGTTGAACTTTCAAAGCTCCCTTTTTACTCAGTTATTTATTTATGTGTTATTCAGTTATGATAAAACTATATATATGTTATCACTAATTATCCCAGCGAAAATATTTGCTAGTATTAATTGCTCTATAAATCGGTTAATAAATTTTATGTCCCGAATGTCCCATTTTCTCGATAATGTTTACAATCAATTTTATTCGTGGTCCGTTATAAGAGCGACAATATTAAAATTTATAGAATAGCTCGACGTTGCACCACAGAACCAACATTTATTCAAGCTATCATGAGCGCAATTATTGCGAGAAATTCGTAAACAATAAATAATTTGATTAAGTAGACATAAAATGTACAATCAATCTTTTTTTTAGCAAATTTTTTTTAGCAAATTGTTGTCGGAGGTTATGCTATGTTCGATACCAAAAAAGTGATTTGTTTACGCGAAGACACGAGAGACGTTTTTACGATGGAAAAATACGCAGACAATGGAATAAAACATTGAATTCGTTATAGTCGCGAGAAGAGAATCTAAATGTATACGGCACGTAAATCGATTAGCCGAGTTTAGCTTTTGAAAAAAAACGCGAAAATTATAAAAGCATCGATAAAATACGAACACGCGCGCAGTACGCGTTTCTTTCTATTTTCGTTTCGCGATATAAATCGTGCGAATGTTCTAAAAGTAGCTGCGTCGCAAAATTAATTCAAGATATTTCAAACCAAGTAAAATCCAATTATAATTTTAATAATAATTTCTAATTTAATTCTAATTTAATAATGTAATGTATGGCGAGACCCCGTTAGTTTTCGCTTTTTTTCATCACACAAATTGTATTTTTGTATTAAAATTGTATTTTTGTCTCGGTGTAACGAGCGGAAAAAAGAGGACGTGCGTCACTCGCGTCACCTTCGCACCTCAACGTCACGAGCGTGATCGCGCGAGAGCCGTTCGATCGTGAATTATGCGCCGTTGAGAAATTGTTTGCGGTTACCGGGGTTGACACGCGACGCCCCGGCCGTGTTCATGACATGTATTCGAAGATGACGCGAAGGGACACAAAATTTGTTATCGCGTCACAGGGGAGAGCATTCGCGAAGCCGAACGGCCGCGACCGTCGCGTCGCTTTTTATTTCTCTCCCTTTCTCCCTCGCAGTCTTCTCTCTCGTGCAACTGCATCGACCGCACAGGAGGCGAGAGAGCGAAATACCGTCTCGACGATTTTTATGAACGGGTAGTTTTTGGCGCGAATAAAACACCGTGCGATGAACCTCCGCAGTGAAACGGAAAAAAAATTATTCATACGCCTTCCTAAAAATAAAAAGAAAAATTTTGCGCGCAGAATTCGACGGAGGACCGTTTGACTTGTGATGCAGTTTGACTCTTCTATTTTTTATTTTGTTTGTCGATACACATTGATCGATCAATAAATTGATGCGCCCGACGAGAATTCCGGTTATTTATTAATGCCTAGGACAGATATGTATTTATGAATATAAATAGTAACATAAATATAACAATAGTTCAGTAAAAGAAAAACAAGACATACACTAATGTGTAGAACTACAAAATAAAGTGGTCACTTAACATTGATGATCATTCATTGGGGTAAGCTTCATTCGCAGCTATAAAATGGGCACAATTGGTAGCTGCCAATAATAAAATATGCAAACGCACCGCGTATTTCAAATTATATTTACGGGGAGCCGCGTATTTGTGCACGCGCGTGTGTACATTTCAACTTCGAGATGATTTATCGCGAATGGCTTTCCAACAATTCGACGGGTTCGACGATTCTTTCTCGCTCGCTTCCCCTTTTCAGCTTCCGTCAAATTGGTCACGATGGAAAAAAACTACAAAAGAAAGAGGCCGCCCGCGTTCGCTCGTAAGATATTATCGCGTGTGGCAGTGTACGAATCGTTTAACTTTTGAAACCTGCAATAAATAATTTTTTTTATTAATATCAGCTTTCGCCGTCGGTGATAAGAACGTGGATCCGTGCGCGAAATTTTTGCAAAACTGAATGATTGCCGCCTGCAAATGTCGAGAACGAGATATCGATCTTTATCGTGTATAATAAAAGGTTCAGAATAGAACAACCTGGTTTACGACGATACGTAATTATAGCACGTATATCATTAGACACGCAGACTGATTTTACGTGATAATCTTATAACAATTTGCGGAATACAGTACTCGCCTTTTAATTCACCGCGTTACGAGGCCGTGACCCATTTGTCCCGCGCGGCGCGCACGTGAAAATTATCGAACGTAAAGCAAACGCGGAGAATAGTTATGTATACCGTCATACTGCGCCCCGTCGCTCCCTGTCTCCCTCCGGGGAGATTAGAGCCGATTACCCCACGAAATGCGTACGCGTTATCAGGCGCAGCCTCAGGTGTGTTGCAGCTACTTCACGTTAAGTCGGTCTTGTCACGCAACATGGTCTACGTATGTCATCGGTAATTGCGTGGATTTAATGTCAGTAAATGCCACGGCGCCGAATATCAATCTCACCGCAAATGCGGTTGCCATGTTAATCAGGCTAATATTAAAGCTGCATTGTATAATTAACGCTCTTGCTGATGAAAGGTGTTGAACCGTTTTATATCCTCGCGCGAATTGACGAGCTCATTCGTGAAAACGAGTTGAAATTTGGGTAAAAATCGTTAAAATTTGAATTATTAAATCAAACGAAAAAAAAATCTCACGAGTGACTGAAAATCCGAGAATTCGCCGAAAAGACGAAATTTCAAATTTGATTGATACATCAGCGACAGAGGGAATTCGTGTGGACGATCGATCTCGGTGGACGTTCGGGAAAGCGTTACGCTCGGTCTATCAAAATCACGATCTCAAAGCTTATTGCGGCCGGTTTTAAAAACGCGAAGGAAAAGAATTGTTGACAAAACGGCCCGCCAGAGGAATACTCGGCAAACGTTGTCGTTTGTCGTTTGCGAACTATTTGAGACGTAACTACGCGTACATACACGGGCGAAAGAGTCTCCATGAGACCGTTAACGGTCGAGAGCCGTTAGACTCTCGTTCGATTTCCTCTCTTCTCTTTCGCTCTTTCCCTCTGGTGCTTTTCTCATTATTCGCGGGTAATCGTATCCGCGGCGCAATCGCACGCGACCGGGTCCGTATAATCGAGACCCAAACTCGCAGTTTCGCCGAGTGGCTGTTTCGCCAGAAGCCCACAAACCGTGCGTGAACACGCGCATTTACCTTTTTGCACCTACAAGCAATTACGTTGATCCAACGATTATATTCTAATAATCCTTTTTTTTCTTATACCTCCCCCCTTTCTATACAGTAAAAGTATTAAAGTCAACGGCAACAATCGGCAAAAATAATCTATTATTTTTTCTCACGAAATTACATAATATTTTCAGTTTTATTTGGCAAACACACGACTAATCCCATTTGCATCAATCTAATGCGTTACTTATATAATAGCTAGAATTTATATATCTCTATCCTGGGATTTATATCTCTCACGTCGGGATAATCGAAAAACTCCGTTCGCAAATATGGCAGACGGCGCGAAAACAGTTCGGAGGAAGTTTCCGGTTAGCTGAAACTTACCGCCGATATTCGTCTTCACTTAAGCCAATCTCTAACTCTCACCCCTTTTCTCTCTCTCTTTTTGTCGCAGTGGCTCGGTCTGGGCATCATGGCAGTGGGCGTCTGGGCATGGACCGAAAAGGACACCTTCAACAACCTGTCCCGCCTCACGAACGTCGCACTCGATCCAGCATTTATCCTCATTCTAGTCGGTGAGTATCAGAGCTTTTTTTTCTCTTTTTCTTCTTTTCTCTCTTCTGCTCATTTCGCGACTCTCAGAGACGCACGGAGAGTTATAATGGCTCTCTTCGAGTGGTACTGAACTAAACTTTAATTTTAGGATTTTCTACAAAAATGTTCTTAGGAAATCCTAATTATAAATACGTACAATACAAACAATGCTTTACTTCAATGAAGAGTGACAGAGATTTTAACTCATTTCGTGAAATTATTATTGCAATATATTGGTCGCTTAAAAATATCAAACATTTGAAGAAATTACATCGGGACCATTAATTAAATTAATGCATAAATAGAACAGATATTTAATTAAAAGCGCTAACTTTTAAAAATTATTTCTTTAAATCTTCAAGTATAAATTCCAAATAAGAGATATATTTGCCATATCTAATTTTTCAATTCAGAAAAATGTAAAACAATATTAGCAGCATAAAGTGATTTTTGTGGCAGAGAATGAAAATGAACTGTAATAAAAGAAGGAAACTACTCCCCATAATGCGCCGACTGATCATAGTAAGAATCGTAGTTTTCCGACATTTGGTGCCTTCCCTTGGCGGGGTGTCGGCGATCGCAATTTTTCCTCTCAGGACTGCCTGCAAAGGGGCTATCGTTTCTGTCGGCGGAACCATTTCGCACGACCGCGCGGCCATAACTTGATTTCTGTATTAACGCCACTCGGGTGGTCTCGTAATGGTTGCCCGGAGGACGACATTCGTTCTAATTCGTCCGCGATATTTCGCGCGCTTCCTTCACGCGGAAGTCGCGTAATGCGCCGACCGACAATATAGCGCGGATTTGTAATTTGGATAAGATCGGGGAATTGTAACTTACCTCTCCGAGAAACGAAGCTCGGAGCGAACCGGAAATTAAGGTGTCTGCATAGTCGTAAATTTTTCGAATAGTTTAAGTTCTCCGAGAGAAACAAATTTGTTAAAAACCGCATACTTTCTAACTTTTTCTCTCTCTCTCTCTCTTTTTTTTGCTCTTCGGACTCGGCAAAAAGAATCCGTCAAAGTTAAGGTCGCGAATTCCGGAACGTCCTATAGATGCCTTTCGGAAACGAGGAATTTAAAGGAGCGACATAACGTAGAAACAGGACTATTTACCATTTCCACTTCTTATAATCATTCAACCGAGACTCGTAGCAGATAGAGATATACATATAGCCATGCCGCGGTGCTTTGAAATTCAGCCTCTGTCTGAAGTTGAAATTCAATATCTCATTGTCTTACATTATTTAGGCACGCGCTCTGCGCTTCGCTTTTCAGAGACCTCTGTACAATTGCGTACGTTGGAGATTTGAAAAATTTTCATCTCGATAGTCTGATTTATGGAACGCTTCTTTCCTAATGTGTTAGAGGGCTAATAGTAAAAAATTAATGTGGTACAAGTAATAGGAAATTTATTCGTTTTAATTATTTTGGAAAAGAGAGAGGCAAGAAAGACGGCGTCCTACGTGTTATTATAACAAGATAGAACTTTGAATTATTCTTTTAGCGCTCTACGAGACGCGCTTATTATAATACCGTAAATAGCCTTTTATGTTCGCGGATGTTAGTAATTTTATTCATTCACAACTGACAATTAACAATTACATACAATTTTTTTCTTTCCGCGAGCGGATATAGTTTCATTTACCAAGTAAACATTTATCAAAACGTTTCATGGAGCGTGTTTGCAACATAATAAGCCCATTTCAATTAACAGAGAGAGCGCATCAAACGAAGTGAGAATGAAAGAATGAGAAAAAGAAAGAGAGAGAGAGAGAGAGAGAGAGAGAAAGAGAGAAGAAATAATCGGTAGTTTCCCGGGTGAATCGCTCTCTTGTAAACGTAAACCATGGGGTAAATTAGGTAGAATGATGGAATGAAAAATAATGTCGGAGTTGTATAATCATAATGTATAAATGATACCACGTGCGTCCTCACCGAATACGAGGTTTTACGAATCGGAGTCCCAAAGGCAACGACACAATTCCCACGCCACGAGGGTGGAAGATAAGCTACGTACACGCGACATTACCGGCCATTACAGGGTGCGTTTTGCGCGAGAGGAAAGAGCTTTTTGTCGGCCGCGATCCTGACAACCTATTTTCCCGTGATGCACGCGGTCATTAGGGTGTACGAAGTACGTGCCAGTATTGGTGCAAAGTGAATACAGAGATTTTCGTGAATAAGTTTGAATCGAGTTTTATGCTAACACTGAAAAGTATATCATTGTTTTAAACGTCGAAGGATAAGCAATTTTTCCTACGATATCTCCGAACCTATCAGATCCCGATCTTTGTCGAAAAGCACTCAATATCCAATTTTCGTCGAAGAACTATAAATATTGAAGCACGGAAACTTGCCAGGAATTCTGCAGGAGAGCCAGCGGAACACTAATTAAAATGGATACGGGGGATACGGAAGGGTTAAGGGCGCACTGACAGAAAGCGCGTTCGCTGCGTCCCCCTCGATACGTTTCCATTAACCACCACAGACTCTCTCTCCGTTTCGCGACGCGAATGTAATATTCCGTCGGCTATATAATACACGTGCTCTACCGGCAAATAGACGCAGATTGCGCGCTGCGGCTCTTCCGTTCTCTCTCCCTCCTCCTCCTCTCTCTCTCTCTCTCTCTCTCTCTCTCTTCTTCTAACAGGGTGCCAAAGTTTTAATTGGATACGAGGTGGCAGTAAGGCGACGGACATAAAATTAGGACGAGGTCTGGGTCCGATTTATTTCGCCGGTCCTCTGGGTTGCTGTTCTCTTCCCCGTTACGGATATCACGTTTCCGGACGTAGAGGATGACATTCCGAGACTCCGCTGTTGCGGGACGTGACGCTATATGAATCGAATTCGGAATTACACACCGGGTGTGTACACGTGGATTCCCGGAGATTCCGCGCTCCGGAAAGCCGCGCGCGCGCTTTCGAAGCGGTCACCCGCACGCGGTTTCGCCGAGCCGTAATAGCGAGAATGCTTCCGGGAATGTGCCCGGCGACCGAATTCAAGCCGGTATACGATGGGCTGGCCTGTGGTACGGCGTGGTTCTCTGCGGGACGTCGCGGCGGCCCAAATCGAATTTGCACGTGATCCGGTATAGGTACACCGGAAGAACAACGGTACGCGGGAGACCGCTCGAGTACGAAAGTGGGGACCGATTTGCGGGGGCTCATCCATTTGTTTGCCCCGTGTCCGTGGAAACAATCCCCTCGAAGTTCGAAGGGGACGGCGACAAGAGGCCAGCGCGTTCGTTCTATCGTCGCCTTAGTCGAATTCACTTAGTAGTAGGAGGAGGAAGAGAAGGAGGAGGAGTACTTACTTCAATTGTTCGTTTGACACTATTGAAAAATATTTGCGCTAAATTTTTGTTGAAAATTATACCACATTAAAGATAAAGAGAGAGGAAGGAAGGATAATAATATATCAGATGTAGGTACAGAACTAGTTCGCTCCTTTATCGCGCTGCTCCTGTTTCGTGAAGATAAATGTACTCGGTTAATTTTGTTATTCATCGTACCATTGTAATGCAACCTAAGCGTTATTAGTTTAATATTTACCGTACAAAACGATATTTGCGCTAATATTTAATTCCGTAGAGCCGAAGTGAGCGGCGAACTATCCCATTGTTTAACTTCGAGCCATTAAACGTTTGTTCAGCACGGTAGTATTTGAAATTACGAATTTTCGCTGCAGCTGATCAAACGTCAATAGAGCGCCCCTGGCTGAAAATTTTAATATAACTTTATGTAACGTAAAAGAAAATTTGTCAAAAAAAATGTTAGGCCGTCATTCAAGCGGCATTTTCATCGAAGTAATCGACGTCTCCTCATTATGTGTACCTTGTGTACTTAGGAAAGCGACGCGCGCTTGTTAATTATTTCGTACTTGCGTAGCATACTCCATCGACTTGAGCCTGGCTTTTCGATTATCTCATGCTCCAATTACTTGCATTTACTTTGACGAGTAACTCTACCTCTTCCGGCTTGCGCTTAATTTGGCGGAACGGTTACCAGATAAATAACAACAATTTAGACTTATAGCTGCACTATTTGAAAGTTAAGGGGATCCTAGAGCGACGGCCGAACTTCCTCGATGTCGATAATGTCAACATTTCTAATCCTGTTTTCTCTATATCTGTCCTTGTCTAACGAGAGGCATCTGTCCTTGTTTGATTGCTGCGCCATCACTCGCTACACGCAATACTGCTTATCCCATCAACCTGAATGTTCTTTTGCACATATAAAAGTTAAACACACTAATCTTTTTTTCTAGGCTTTCAATCTTTAGTTCTAATTGCACGATATTGTTCTGAAATGTTTTCCCTATGTCCCAGCGTATCTCATTTTGTATATATATAACCTGCAGTATTTTTGTATAAGCAAATATTGTCGTCAGTGATAGCTCTATATGCTCAAATTTTTAATTTTCTTTTGTTTTTTATGTAAAGTTGACCAGACGGAACTACATTTTTGTACGTACTTCAATTCTGTAAAAGAATTTTGCAATTCCGTAAAGCCAGTTAAAAGTTTAATGCATTTAACTAAATGTCGGTAACGACTGCCACTATAGGATTCCCTTAACGCTTAGAACAAAAATTGCATTGTATCGCAGATATTCTAAACCATTTGTTTTATCCGTCGCAACACACATCTGCCATTTAGCAAAATTAATCTAAGTTTGACAATTATTCTACAAAATTTTCTACAATATACATTTATATAAATATTTTATATAATTTCACCTTTGCACAAAATTAATCCATGCTTTTTAAAGTTTATCAATCCCAATGCAAAGCTCGTTTGGAAAATACGCTTTTGGAAATCCGCCTAAAACTATTAGCGCTGCCGCCTGCCAAAATCGCGCAGCATTCCAGATAAATCGAAACTTGTGCAAAGAGAAACACTAAATCCTGGATTATGTTTGTTCCGCGCTTAAATAAATGCGATCGCAATTGAGTGCTGCGTTTTGATTTCCACCCGTGTATACTCCTGTCCTGAACGTCATCGCGAATTCAAATGCTCTCCATGAAACATCCGTAATTTTGCGTGCCACAAGTTAAACCTAAATTAATTACAAGAAACCGGATCTAATTAAAATCACGCTACAAAAGAATCGACTTCAAATTTTGTTCGCGGAATACGAAGAAAAGCACGAAAGACCTGGATTACTCTGTATATACATATATCTTCTCTTTTTAGTCAACGAAAACCTAAAATCGAAACAGATATTATCGGCTCACACTCTCTCGCCGTTATATTCGCGTGTCGCGAGGTGAGATCAAACGTATGCGTTCCTCTATCATGCAATTTTATTACCATACGACATAAAGCAACGTTGCGATATTGCAAGAGCGGCAAAGCTCTTTCGTCTACCATTGGCCCACGCCTGCCATTGCTTCCTTTATACGAAACATTGATTGCGTGCCAAATATTATAATCCAAATACGAGCTGAGTTGTAGCGTGAATAAAACGTCTTTATAGTAAACATAAGTATATATATATTTTTTTTATAGCAACAATTGCAATAATGGTTAATAAAAAAATTTATATAATTTAAAATAGATTTCGTTTATGTGGTTAACGTACAAAAATGCCTCGTAATAGCCTTATCCTGGTATAAAAATTTTCCAACTGCACTTTCAAGTATATACACGTTTCTACATTCGCACTTTTCGTTTTTCTTCATCGAGTTTTTCGTCCGAGCGCAAAGCGTTTCATCGTTGCCATTTTCTTCTAGTTCGTGGCAAGGCTTAACAAAAGTTCCGAAAGTAAGTCTGGACTAATTATTCAGTTACTTGAAAGAGCTTCGTTCTACGTTGCCCGTCCCTGCATCGGATTAAAAGTTACCCCCTCATTTCCGAAACACGTTCTAAAATCTTATAACTTTCGATGATAGATAAAAATTAAGTTCGATAGCGCCGAGTTTGACTTATAATCGTTTTCTCGATGCGGTTGCAAATTTTTTAATGGACCGAGTCATCGCCATCTCGTTGCTACGTGTAATTAAATTTACTCTTCATTGTTTCGAATTTATGAAAATTATAGTATACATAGAAATATTGTCTAATATCTGATTAGGATTCATCGCTAAATCCTTGCTAAGAGTTGACGAATGTTCTCTACACTATTTTCTTCAATATAAATGAATAAAATTTAATTTTTATTCGCAAACATTTTTATGACGAATTTATATATGTATACGCATGAAAGTTCTCTTAACAGTTTTAATGCAAACGTATCGTTTTATATCATATAAAAAATTAATGTTATTTACATATTAAATATAAAAGGCGAAAAAGAGTTACTTGAATCCACACGCATGTAGCAAATTTTAAGCGTGTGTGCTCGCGAACTTTTTGTACACGCGGAATTGATTTAGCGCTCATTACGCGGCACGCTCGTTCGCGGGTAACAGATAATTTCATAAATATTTCGCATTACCATCGGTACAGCGCGGTACTGTTGATGACGCACTCTCACGAAATTCAACTGGAACGCACAGGAATTTTAATATAATTACTTGTGTTACTGCATGCATTCGCGAACCTACGTGTAACTAATACATGGCGTATGTTCGTAAATCAGAGTTGTTACGCAGGTGAAATTCCAGAACACTTCGAATTCCTTGGTTTTGCTGGCTAATAAAATCTTCTCGACTTCGAGGACTAAAAATTAAAAGGAAGAATGAGAACCAGACAAGTATATATATAATAATGTTAAAAATAATTTTAACACTATTTACAGTACGTATATGTATATAGGTATAATTTTAATACTTTTTGTGAACATATCTCTAAATTTCGATTTACTATGATTTTTACGATTAGTCTATCGATTTAGAACTCAATTAATGGTACCAAATAAACAAAACTCTTTTTCTCAATCTCCTCCGATATTGCCGGACCGTTTCAATCCTTCTGACGCAGCGTTCACCGTGATTAAGTTTCCAGTTTTCATGGGTTTTTCATCTACCTCGTTGCGAACCTATAAATGTGTCTGGGGAATTCACGCCGGGATGTCGATGTGGGAATGAATTCACCGGTGGGACGCGCGCACCCACGCTCATAACTCACGATTATACGATATATTGACGAATGCATTCGTGTTCTTCACGTTACATTTCGCGCGATGACGAAGTACCCGATACTATTTATTCTGTTGCAGGTACAGTGACATTTATCATCGGTTTCACGGGATGCGTCGGCGCGCTACGAGAGAACACATGCCTCCTCGCCGCGGTGAGCGTCCTACGGAATTCAATTAAGTTCTTTCTGGATTACTTTAATTGCTCAACATCTTTCGGAAACTTCGAACTTGGATCGAGCTTCCGGTTCGTTACGTGATATCTATGGTCTATCATTGGCTGGCCACCCGCGCCGCGCGCGATTCAACGAAAGTTCGCCCTTTGAGAAATGTAACGTTTAAAAGTACTTAAAACCGAAAAGCTCCGCTTTCTTTGATGATGAACTCTTGAAATTTAGAGTTCCCCGTAAGGGAACGAGTCGTTGAAAGGATGGTTCTAACGGGTAGTAAGTAGGGCAATAATGGGTACTAATTAATTTCTCATGGGATCTTGATAGAATTAATTTTACGTGTTGCAGTACGCGATGTTTTTGGCGCTATTACTGCTGATGGAAATGACTGTCGGTGTTCTGGGATTCATCTTCAAAGATTGGGTAAATATTACGTAGCTTCATATAATTTATAAAGTCATTATATATATATATATATATATATATATATATATATAATAATTTATAATGTACAATAATAATTATACAGCAAAACTTCCAAAATATGAATATATTTACACATTATATTTAAAAATACTTGTAATACTATGTATAAATCTAGTAAATATTAAAATGCGTGTGTGAGATATTATAGATTATTTTACAGCTATATAATTTAATATTGCTCGATGGATACCCTGTGCGCATTTCATTATTCGCGCAGATGATATTTCGCGAAGTATACAGCTTTACTAAAATTTATCCTGCAGAATTATACACAACATTTCCAAGACAAGTGTTCCTCGAGTTTCGTTGCGTTCATTCGTAATCGTTTCTGCTTACCGTGTTTATTAATTCAGTAGCTACGAGAAACGTGGCTGAATTATCAAAGCGAATATGCCGAATACATTGTATAATATTCCTCTCCCTCTCTCTTTCTTTCTCTCGTCGGTGCATATTTCACAATCTCATTCGCTCTGGATATATGTACACCCATGCGCGAGGAAGATGTAGAGTATAGTCTAGGCGCCGACGAAGTTTGCGTATAATTATGCAGCAAGAGAGTTCCTGGATTACTAATTAATTCCATTAACCGTATCCTTTAAACATGACGAGAATTTTCTCCCGGTGGAAAATTTCGGACAACCAACAAACGTGCCATCATATCCCCGTATTCGCACGCAGCTCGCGTTTTAATGCGCGCCATTCTATTTCACGACTGGCGGCAAGTTAACTCGTCCTTGAGCAATTGCACCTGCAACACCTGTGACGCTCGTCAATTGTCCGGAGAGAATATCCCGGACTAGAAATCACCCACCGTAACAAGTCTTCGTAGAGACTACGAGGTCTTCGGTGTATACGGTCTTATATCCAGACACTTTTCTTTTCTCTTGTTTCGGGCGACAAAATTGGGATAGATTGATTTAAAAAATTTTAGGCTAGATCTTAGAACAATAATTAATTGATAAAAGACAGATTGATTGACATTAATTAATACGATATTTTGTTCATCGCAGATAAAGTCACAAGCTACGGGAGGCTTCCAAGCGTTCATCATCCACTACAGAGAGGATCCCGATCAGCAGAACCTCATCGATTGGATTCAAGAAGATTGGGCAAGTTGATTATATCAGGATTCTTCATTATATTAATATAACTAGAATAATCCGTGCTTCCCTCGTGCTCGTTACCCCGTCGAAGTATCGAATCACCGAAGCCGAACGTATACCGGCGCGGCGGCCTTAATAAGCGCGCGTGCTCGCATTTCCAAGTAGTGCAGGAAATCGTGCGGTCAGACGCGGTTTCCGAAACGCGGAAGCTCGCGCAAACTTTATCGAGTCGCCGCGGCCGCAGCACGAAAATCTGGCCAGATCCAGATTCCGAATGCCACGCGGCAGCGCCCAAATGGCGCGTAATATAGTAGCGTTCGACCATCGATATCCGGTTATCCAATTGTGGTTTATGAGATTTCAATAGAACCGCCCGGGTACACTGCCGCAATTTCGGTAATCCTATCAGTAGGAGCTAGTCGACGGTAAACCGCACACGCGCTCGCTCGCACATTGCAACCACACGTTACACTGCCGAACCGGATCCACCGAAAATTTCATTCGATCCGCCATACTTTACGAACGCGCGCGCGGAGCGCGACAGTGATTTACGTTCGGCCAAGTATCCAGCGGAACCGCGAGAATTAATTTAGCCGACGAATCCGTCGCGCGGTTAGCGGGATTCAGTTTGAGTAAAAAGCGGACGTCTGCCACGGAGGATGGATGAAGGTCGGTATCGAAACATGCCGCGAGAGGTTTGCGCTGTTCATATAGCCATGTAGATGCGACGTAGATTGCCGCGGATCCATCGATCAATATGTATGTACACACATAAATTATTGCGCGACGCGGAGACATACGGAAACATTTGCGGACTGATTCGGTTAATGTTTGAATGCGCGCGGACGGCGGGCTCCGGGACCGCTGATGAATCCGCAAGCGTTGAATTACCACCACGATTCCATCATCGGCAAACCATCGCGTCCAAACTATCGTCGTGTTGTCATAGTTAATACAACGGTTCACATTTTAACAAATTGAATAATATGAGATTGATAAAAGACACGGCATAATACTTTTTCTCAGTTTAATTAACATCAGTTATCAGAAACTGCATTAATTGAATACGTTTCTGAGTAGAGCAACTATATCGATACTCGAGTTCCAAGGCACTCTATAAGATTTATAGACGCTGCAATGCGAAAGATGATTGTGGCACGCGCGCAGATAAAAATTGTAAAATACCATAGTACACTCATAGATATACAGATTCAACGTTGTTTCCGAGGATTAAGATAATTCCGTTTGAAGATATGACAGTCGATTTCGGCCGAGAGCGCGATAGCGTCGAATTCGTTAATCGATGGTCGCCCGACCAATTGTGGTTTACGAGATTTCAATAGGGACGCCCGGTATGCCGGCGCGCAATTCCGGCAATCCTATCAGCCCCGGGGAAACCGAGGCACCACCAAGTTGCCATACACCGCATTGTCTGATCCCGTCGGGATTCACTCGGTACCATTTATAGGCGGTTAATGAAATGCTTAGTACTTCGACTTCGTGCGGTGGCGCGGAGCGTATTTACCGTCGCCATCCCACTTATCAATTGGCTCAACTCGGCCGGTTCGGTCCGGCGCGATCGATATACAGGATGTATCAAGAGAGACGGGTACGTCGGCAAACGAGAAAAATTCTGTCCCTGGAGGAATCTCGAGTCGATTCTTCCGTGGCAGAATATTTCATTCTGCAATACCGTTTTGCGCGCGCCGCGCCGCGCCGCGCCGTTCCTCAACGTTGAACGCGCCCTGACCAAAAAGTCGAAGTTAATTTTCTTGTTGTCGTTCGGAGATCGTCAAGAGATTCAATAACGATAACGAATTGAAATACGAACTGAAGATTCCGTTATATTCGCGTGAATTCCAATTGTTATCTGCGTGTTTCACTGTGTTACATGTTCTCTATCAGTTTAAGCTTTGCCAGTTACGGCGAAATTCTCGCCCAAAGAGAAATCGATGGCGAATCGAGCGGAGCGCCTGTTGTCGATCTCTCTTGATACAGCCTGTACGGCCATCGAGCGAATAATAATTAAATCCAGCTACAATCGGAAACTCGTATCTCGTATCTCAATACTCGACTCGCATTCGCATCTCGTATGAATATTCCACGCGCCCATGTTTCGTATTATGAATATTTGATTGGAACGAATTGAAACGTTACCGCAACGAATAATTGAAATAAAATAAAACGAGCACGCTGAAAACAAATCAACTTAAATTACGGTAGTTGCCAGGGGAAGGATCCGCCTGATATTATCTTTCGGTGCTCGACGCTTGTCCTTTCCCTTTCTCCCTTCCTCTCGATAATATTGGCTTCGCGTGACAGCCACTTCTTATATCGCGATAACGAATCGCCTGATTAATCGAATTCGTACGAAGTACGTGCGAAACGACAAACGCGAGGCGCTCTCACATCATGCAACCCCGTTATTAATAATTGAATTCGTGATATTCCCCGTATCGATTCTCTATTTTTAACCCCGGCGAGAGAATCTAATACACTTCGCGTCAGGTAATTCATTTTTATGCCTTTTAATTAAACGTGAAATATCTCCCGTCCGCGGCGCGAATGTCGTACCGAGAAATACGAATATTCCCATGGTTAATTAATTATACGATAGTATTGCGAGATACGCGTGTGCGCGCTTGCCGGCTGATTAATCAAATGCATATATAGCATAATATTAACTGGCGGTGTGCAATGTATGTTATACTTATTGGCAAGAGATTTTCCCAAATAAATTAGTGCCTGCAAGATCTACGAATTAATTACCCGTTGTAGACGACTGTCGCAAATGACGCTACTACTCCCAATGGCACAGTTATACGCAGAATTAATGTTTAGGAGAAACTTTATCGGGTATCCTTTATATAAAGAAAACATTTCATTGTTGGCCATTTGGCCGGCGGGATTAGCGTGAAAAAATTACCGAACTAACCAACGAGGACACATACGGGTAGCCGAGGAAGAAGAATAAAGCATCTCGGATTCGCAGAGGAAACGTATATTGAGGTTTAATGAAGGTCTCGGGACTTCGGTCGCTGGCCAAGCCTCGTTGCGAGCCGAATCCCAACTCACATGATCCCACACTTTTTCTCCTTCCCTTAATACCCGGCTCCTTGCAACGAGATAATTTCGTTCTCTTATACGCTTATTATAGCCTGGTGCTTCCGAACTGGACGCGACGTTCTCTCTTCCTCGCTTATCGAACGATCTTATCTTTTAAGTCGCGTATTTAATATTGCCTCGTCTGAATTTCCAGCGTCATCGGAATTATTTATGACGACGTTTGAAATTCATACCCGCTCGTGATATTCATCGCAAATTCGACCGCGATTGATCATATCGGCGCTGACTTCGGCCTCGCCTGAGGATAATATTCTCGAACTGTTTATGCGAACGAATTGCGATGAGTTTCCTGCCGAACTATTACATCGAAAACGACGAAATTCTGTGTAGATGTGTAGATCAAAGAATCCGTGTGGGAATCTATAAGCAATTCAAAATTTAGCGGTTTCTCTTAACATATAGAAGCACGTTATATCGTAATATTATAAAATTTGTTGTCTTATTTTTCAGTTGCAGTGTTGCGGCATTGAGGGTCCGAGGGATTGGGACCGCAACAATTATTTCAATTGTTCGTCAAGCGACATAGGCTCAAGGGAAGCGTGCGGCGTGCCTTTTAGCTGTTGCAAGCGAAAACCTAATGTAATTTTCTCCATACTGATTATAGTACTCGTGATTGCTACCGCTGTATAAAATCATTTCCCATCGAATGCTAATTCTACGGTTGAAAGTCAAATCTTCTCTCCTCTTATTTGTTTCAGGAAATCATTAAAAATAAACAATGCGGTTATGATGTAAGAAAGCCCAGTTACGTAAGTATAACATCTTTATTCTATCGCTAATATTGATTAAGAATTTTTAAATTAAAATATTTACCTTTGTCGTATAACAAATAACGTTTAGAAAACCGGACTTGAAAAGTTCATAATTATAAAAGATACGAAAACCACTTTCTCTCAAAACATGTTATTTTCGGTTAAATATTATACTCTACTTTCGTCTCTTCTTATGTTCCGCGTTTTTAATGTGAGTCTTTAAATTCATCCCATCCAAAAAGTTCTTTTAATCATATCTTTTAAACTCCTTTACCTATTTCGTAACTATCGTAACTTACATACTCTACATCCACATATTACGAATGACACCCGACCGTAACATTCCGACCGTGGTATCCTAGTTTCGCCTTGTTTCCGATTCGAAACTTGCGTCATTTTGTGCCGCCGTTACGAAAGTACGGTAAACCAAGTGGAACGTGCCTCGGAGGGGCCGAATAATTTGTCTTTAGAATCGCGCTCCATCGCACGGGGCCAGATTCGAGATAGCGGTAGTTCTCCGGGGTAGTTTTGCGCGGGTCGCGCGCGCACGATTACACAATGTCTACAAGCGCGGGCAAAAACGATCCGGGTCAAGAAACTGTGGAACTTAATTAGAGAGAAAATAGTCGAGTCCAGGGGACGAAGGGAGAGGAAAGGGGAGAGGGGTGGCAGAGAGCGAAGGGAGAGGAAGGGGGGATAAGAACTTCTGTGCAGGCTTTATTTTAAGAGCAGGTATATCATTCCCGATGTAATGGCTCGGAGTCCGCCCCTTCGCTAATTACGCTTTCATCGAGAGAAGCCCTCGTCGCTTAATTATATTTTTTGTCGGGAGATCGTTAATGTGCACCGCGATGCGTTACGGACCGATAAAATGCGACTAAATAAATAACGATAAAGAGCTTTTTCCGTGCCGGTGTATTAAACGTCACCGATATTATTCACCCATTATGAGTGTGCCGTGTACAAATTAATAAAAATTACATTCGAGACGATTATCGTATTTGGTCACAATTTGCAAATAAGAATATAAATTTCAAATGCGGTTGAATCCCCGCGGGTGGGTTCCTCAAAAATCTGCTACACGTGACGGAGAATCGACGTTACGTGTATACCATCGCGAATACCGTCTCCCCCTCGTTACACCCCGCACCCACACTCCGCACCGGATCGCTTCACGCAACGGCGAGCATCACGAACACCTTATTACATTTCTCTTACTTTCCTTCCTGTGGTTTAAACCGCTAAGTTATGCCCGCGCGTCAGTCGATAAACCCTCTTAAGTTTTTCTCTCCCCCTTGGGGCGTGCTTTGTGGGTTCTCTCGCGCAGCGGCATAAAAATATATCTGTATGTCGTGAGTCGCGATTAAGAGGAAAACGGGAGTCGTTTTCTCATTCACGCCCAAAGAGCACACCCTCGTTGTCGTTGAGCGAGAGAGAGAACGAAAATGTATAGTATCGATGCTTGCTCGCGCGTTATCGGTGGACCGCAGCCCACAACCGACGGCGTAATTTCGAGTCTCTGAGCTCGAGCAAGCACCCTTGTGTGTTACCGGCTTTTTAAACCATTTCTATTTACTCCCTCGGGCCAATGCAGACGGGAGAGAGAAGTATATTCGAGCGGGGTTGCCTAAGAGCGGGTGAGGAGTGGCTAGAATTGAACCTCGTACCCGTCGCCGGTACCGTGGTCAGCACCATGGTTCTGCAGGTACTTTTAATCCTAAAAACTGTCGTCCGTTAAGCTGGGAAGCCTCAACTTTCTTCGATCGCTTTTGCCGCAAAATATTCCACTTAAAAAAATCTGTAAATTAAAATACCATACTTTTTATATACGTAAACGCTTCACGAGTTTGCTAAGAATCGCGCCAGGATATATTAAACGAAATTCTGAAGAAGGTAGATATGTCTATAGATACCGATTCTATAATGTATATATTTTCAAATATAGTTGTCTACGTAAACAGCAATCTGCGAGTGATATTTCTATTTCCGCGAGTATTCCTATTTTATTCGGGCGGAATTGCGCGCGGCGACGAAGAATCTCGCGAGAAATATACGAGGCAACGAGGATTTTCAGAGAAACACCGCCGCGCGCGTATGAATTTCGCGGCGCGGCGGGAGAAATACCGTTCCAATATAACGCTCGCGAGCAGCCGGAGATTGATAGCACGACCGCCGTCACGGAAAGGAAAGGAAAGTATATACGGACTATCGTTCGTTGCACTCGGCGTGACATCCGCGCGCGAGCGTGTATTTCTACGGTCTAATACGTAAACGCGCCGCTATTACGCCTTAATGGCGTTGCCTTACTTACTTCTCTGCCTTACTTCTCTAAAGGCGTACGTGTGTGATGAATATTCCAGACGCGCCGATCGATCCGTTTTTACGCCGACGCGCGGTGCAAAGACCGGAAAAAGTAAACTTGGGCCAAGTACCGGCGGGCAGGCGGAGCGCGATCGACCGAGCGATGCAAAGTGGTTTACCGTTAAAAAGCTTTAATTTCATTAAACGCGTGCTTTCCGCGTGGCATGTCTCAGCTGCGACGCGACATGGTTACTAAGGCACACGCGCGAGAAAGTTGCAGTTCCCCAGCTTCTCGGTTACCTCGGTAAAGATGATTCGCTGTTTACGAACATGATCGCATGTATGTTAGATGTAGACGTGACGAAATTCTGCACGGGACGTCTCGGAAATCACCGCCGAATGCTCTTTTAACCGCGAAGCTCGATATTTTCTCATATTGCGAGAAATTCGATTTCGAATTCGATCCGCAAAGAATCAATAAAAAAGACATCCGGTGATTCGTGACAATGTCCCAGTAATATGTCTCACGATATTATGTACAAATTTGATATATCGTTTTTATTTCTCGTTTTTAGTTCTGCTTACGTTTTGTTCGATAGCGTATAATGCTTGTCGCATTGTCAAATGTAGAAATGTTACTATTGTTACGTACGCTTATAAACATATCTCTCCATTATATGGGTCAGATAGTAAGTAAGTATAAGTATCAGAATGACGTGTATATTCTCGGCGATGCATTTTGTATCGATACGCGATAGCTTGAGGGAGAATCGATACGGTAAGTACTATGTATATCCCGCTTCTAAACAAAAACGTCATAATGCGTGTAATAACGAAATGCGTGGTATATGGTATACATCGAAGCGTACTCGTCCGAGAGAATTTTGTTCTTCATAACAAAACGCAGTTCACATTATTTACAATTGATTCATTTGTGCGAATACGTTGTGCAACAAATATCATCTCTATTGAAATATGTGTACTCATGTAGATTTGATTTTGCAAAAATCGAGTGTACAGAGTTAGCCAATTCAAATATCTGCCAATACTTGCGACGAATATTTAGATAACAATTATCTCATCGATACGTTCCCATATTACACTTTACACATCGGTATACTCTTACGCAAATATCACGACTATCGCGTATCTCTTAAAATTTTCAATGATTATTGTTAATTTGTCGTCGCATAATTTCGTTCAATAACCGCCTCTCGTTCATTCTCTTTCCTCTCGGAAACATCACTTTCCGCATAGTTAAGCGCATTATATACTTTAATGAAGATAGAAATATAAGTCATAAGCGCGTGCACCTTGCAACTATTCTATAAAAGTGTTTATACGAAGCTGGCACGCGATGCAATAATACGAGTTTTTCCCGTCCCGTAATCAGTATGGTAAATTACTGCCAACTCGCTGGATAATCTTGACAGCTAGACCGATTATATAGTACCTCACTTCGATACGCAACAAACGTCTGAAGAACCAGTTTACGCGTCATAAACATCGAGCGTTTTTCTCTCTTGGCGCGACTATATTAATTCCATGCTAATTATTCAAATTTCAATTTCACGGCCGGCGCGAGTTTTATTGTTTTATTGTTATTTGGACGGTGTGTTTGCATCCAATTACATCGCAACAAGATTGCATATTGACATATCGGCTGGTAAACTGGCGCGCATTAATATTACATTAATTGACACGTTTAATCGAAAATTATCGAGAAATTCATCATTAAATTTGCTATTAAAATACGATTAACCTAACCGTCGGTTCGTCAATATGATAGCTACGAAATTAATAAACGACTCAATGGAATGGTAAATTGATTTGGGAAAAATGTATGTGTCGTATTGCGCGGACAGAAAGTGCATCTAAAATTGCATTTAGCGATTTTCCACGTACCTGAATGTCTAAGATTTATGTTGATTCTTTATGCTGATTGAGGAAGATTATCGCAAACTATATCGCAGCCATAAAGTATCGCTCGAGCAATTATACGTCAGAATTACGTACATACAAGGCCAACCGACCCGGGCGAGGCACAAAATCATATTACGTTAAAATCACCGGATTATACTAGTAGGCTAGAGCCCGGGATTATGCTACGCTATAATCGCGCGCTTATCTATACGCTAGCGCGCGCGATTGTACTGCGCCAGAATTGCGATGTTATCTATGCTAATACGGGGAGATTATAGTACGCTAAAATAAGGAGGCTGCCATCGCCGCGCTATGCTATCCCGCGGCGCGGCTCGAAAAACGCCCGGGAAAGGATCTCGTCGTGGAGTGAGAAATGTTGGCAAGTAGCTGAACGAACAGTGGAGAGATGAATAGAAACGAGTGGCACGTTGGCTCGGAAGGCTTTTTCCACCGTCAAATTAATCTTCTCTCGTCGCGCCGCTGAAAAATTTTCGTTACTCGTAGCTTACGCCCTGTCAGAGCCTCAATTAACTGCGCTTAACCAAAGTCACGTTGGGTACACACCAGACCCTCGTCGTCTATTTTCCGCCTTCGGTCTTCCCCAATCTCGTCGCTGTCATCGCGCGCATCGTCGGCCGCTTTGACACGCGCGCGCGACGTTGAAGAGCCAGAATAAATTAGCAGTTCCCGCACCGGGAGACCCTTCAACGTAAGGGACGTAAGGGAAGAGTGACGGAGAAGAACGAGAGACGAAAACTCTTAAGTAATTAGGGCATCTAACGCCCCGCTAATGAGGCAGTCGCACAATATCGTCCGCGTATCGAGAAGGAGACGGAAAGGACAACGTTAAGGGAAAAGTTGGATAGCGGAGAGGTATAGAAGGTGTAAATGAAGTAGCAGGTTGAAAGCCTCGCGTAGTTACTCCCTGGCTCCTTGAAGGTAAACGCGCGAGGCACGGCGTAACAGAATGGGCTTGTTACTTAGGATCCCTCTTTCCTCCCCTATCTACCGTCCCCCGACCCCGTAAATGCCCCATACGTGCTTCCTCTTTCCGCCTTCCGCGCACCCGCCGCTGTAACGTGTATATATATTTTCTCGAGTACGTACGTGCCCTCCGTTCCCTCCGCTCGAAATCCTCCTTCCGTTTTCTTTCTCCTCCTCCTCCTCCTCCTCCTCTTCCTCCTTTGGATCCACTTTACGATCCCGGCTCGATTTGCGCCCCTCCGGCGCAGCCCTTACCCATTCCTAATAAATCAAGTTGCTACCTTTATATGACTGGAAATTGAAGTTACCGGCCGGAGACTTCGCTAGAAAATTTAAGCGGCGAAATTCATTGTTCGGGGCCACGACCGAGCGGGATATCGCTCCTTTAAGAACGTCATTCTCGTATATAACGCACGTTACCGTTCTTTCGCTCCTCCTGGACGAGCTTCCCTCCGAGTGATATAGTTCTCGCGACGGAATCGTGAAAAACGCGCAGAGAGAAAACACGTCGACTGGAGTCCGAGTACCTTATTGAGTTTTCACTTAATGGAACGAAGAACGAGATCAAGCGGGATGTAAAACCGAGAGCAGTCCTGACCTTTTCAGTGTTCTCGCGAGTTCTCGTCTTCGGGCGACCGAGAGTTATCATCGTGGATTTTATCCTCGCTCTCATTTGCGAGCAGTTTTTGCGTTCCGCGCGCGGTTATTCGAGCGCATCGCAATCTTGCGAAACACCGACGTGTCAACATTATAATTCGTTCGCGATAAATGTCTCGTCGGAAGGACAGAATAAGATTGCTGTGATATGACTTAAAATATATCGAACATGAAACTTTAATTAAAGAATCATGTTCACGTCGTAGCTGATAGGTTATTAGCTATCGTTAAATCTAGCCTCGATTATTACCACAATTCGCGTAAATGGCGAAACGCGAAACGCGTCGCGACGAACGTTTAAAGGGATTGCGACACGCGCGCATTAAAATAGCGACCGATTGACGCGATCGACGGTAAACCGGAGTTACATAAACAACGGTGCAGCTATCCTTTCACTTTCTCTACGGAAACCTTCACGGAACTAATACCACCACCACCACCATCGGAAAATTGTCCTGGACTAACAACTGTAATAGTAGCGTGACCCCCGGGGAAAGGGGGACAGCTGACGGTAAGCAAAGTAGCCGTTTCCTTTTCTTCTTTTGCAGAACTTTGAGGTCGCCAAAGTGATTTATGAAAAAGGTTGCATACAGGCCGGCGAGGAATGGATAGAACGAAATCTCCTCGCGATTGCCAGCGGTGCGGTTGGCACAGCATTCACTCAGGTATATGATGCTGGTAAAATGCATTAGCATAAGTACAAGCTCCGATCTTCGGCACGCATCGATAAACTTTCGACGAGTACGTGGAAGTACCTCGCGACTTGACTCTCTCGCGATTAATTAACATTTGGAATCCGTACGTTCAACACTTGACATGACCTAAGTTAAATGATGAAGCGTCAATTGCGAGGCGTCAAGGTGGAAATCTTGGTCGAGAATTTTCGAAAAACGTTATTTTCAAGTGACCGCGTGTGGGCGTTTTACGGTAGTTAAGATTCTTTTAAAATTCAGCCCGTAATGGAAAACTCAAACTCTTGGTGCGAACTCTCGCTTAATTTTCAATTTGCGATTCAGATATATTCTATGTAGCTCAAGATTGCCATCATTGATTCAGAGTGTTAAAACGAGTTTTTAGCACGTTTCTCGCGATGTATATTCGTTGATGCGGACCGCTGTATTATGGAGCCGTTGCATGCCCTAAAGGAAATAAGGTGAGACTTTATCCGTGCTTGCAACGTTGACTGTTACCAGTTTCGTTCGCAGTGTTACACGCGGGAAGACGTAAAGTAGATGCGAGATACATAATAACACGTAGCTATATAGGCGGCGCAAGTGCGTTTATCAGCGTAATATATTGAGCCTCTCTTGAATTTTATTAAAGGATTTTAAATTCATGCTTACTTTACGTAATGAATTTTCCCCTTACAACGTATGTGTCAAGTAGATGTTGATATTGCTCAAAGCATGTTGATATTGCTCGTTCTATTAGAACTTATCGATTGCATCTCGATGTGATGTATGATTTAATTATTCAGATTAATTATACGTACGTACGTGTATCCAATTATCCAAAATTATAGATGTATGCATATTCACCATGAGCACAAATACTACTAAATGGTAGCGAATTAAATCAATTTAATTTCAGTAGTTTTCTTCCAACTAAAAAATTTATCGATAAATTCTTTCGATAAATTTCATATATTCTATATCAGTAAATTTTATATATTTTATATAATTTTAGTAGTTATAAATATACTTTTAGCATTTTCATAAACCTGATTTAATGCAGACTATTTATACATCATTTATACATCAGTTATTTTAAGTATAAAAATAATACATCGTTTCACGAATACGGTGGACGATTAAAGCAAATGTAGGTATCGTTTTAATTATTCTGCTAAATTAAAAGAATATTCTCTCTATGAAATATTCTTCAGAACCGTCTTGACAGTAACAAGAGAAATATTATTTCTACTTTTAGAATACTATATCGAATATCAATTGAAACGTTTCAGACATTCGCGAATATTTTATGAAAATGCTAAGAGAGCGTTTCTCTTTTTAATTCTCGCGGATGCTTTACGGCACAGCGATAAACGGAGTGTTCTCACTGTTTTCAGATTCTGGGAATCTGCTTCGCGCAGAATTTGCGCGCGGATATATTCGCGCAAAAGGCGAAGTGGCATTGACAATCGCGTGCCCCCACGGCAGTCTAGCATCTTGTCTTTATAGATGCTAACCGGCTACGTTGATCGAATCACAAGGTCTCGACGCGGACTCGGAGCTCCGGAGCGAGCGGATCGATTGGATCTTTTCGCAGACGAAGAGCGGACGGATATCCTCGAAGGATTTTCACGATCGAGCCAACACCGATGACCGGATTGCGATTCTCCGACGATAATCAGATCCGCGCGATAGCGCTGCGACTCGCACCGCTCGAATCCTTCGACTTGTAAATATCCGAGAAACTTTGCAGTCGCGCGCGACGACCCCGTCCTGCTCCTTCCGTACCGTCCAATCGATTAATCGTCTGAATTGTCGAATAATGAGAGAAATTGATTGTTTTCGAAGTTCAGTCTTATCGCGCCCTGATTAACGTCGCTTTTGAGTAGATTTCTTATCGCATATACAGATGGAGCAATCGCCAAAAGTAATGAAGAACTTAAATATCTACATGTTATTTATTTGTGGCATTGTGTATAATTTAATTGTATTTTATACAAGGATTAATAGAGACATAAATTTTTACATATTAATACATGTAGTAAAATGAGGATCAACACAGTTTATACAAAAATAAAAATTGGCATTGTAAATTTAGATTAATAATATATTTAATTCCAATCGGATCTCAATTTTTGGCAAATTATAATCGGATATTAGAAATAGAAAATTTTTCTTGCCATGATACATATACATTTCTTTGAATTAAGATCAATTTCTCTCGCTATCAAACGACGTCGACGAGAAGACGTTGGTCGTCGCGACGCAAGCGTTC
Organism: Temnothorax curvispinosus; assembly: GCF_003070985.1. Taxonomy (NCBI): domain Eukaryota; kingdom Metazoa; phylum Arthropoda; class Insecta; order Hymenoptera; family Formicidae; genus Temnothorax; species Temnothorax curvispinosus. Next base: position 366,744 of record NW_020216870.1, on the reverse strand, counting down.
AGCAGGAAGGTTTTTCGACGAGTGCATCGCAGTACATCGTCACGAAATATCCGATGTAACGTTTGTCTTCATCACCGAAGCGGAACGTCTCGATGTTTCATCTCGACGTTGCTGCCTGCGAAACGTATTTACTTTTTTGCGAGGAAACGTGCGCCAAAATATTTTTCTTAAGAATTGCGAGATCTCCAGGCATCCCCTTTGCAATGATTGCTTCAAAATTTTCACACAAATCTAATATAATCAAAATTGAATCTTTCGAAAATCATGGAAGGGCTTATTTTTTTTAATGAGTTACTCAAATCCGTGAAATATTCCTTGTACGAAAAAATTTTATTATAGATTTTTGTACAGCAATAATATATTTTTTTCACTAGTATTTCTTTAAGATAAATGAATTTTGCTCAAATATATATATGATTTGACTTACAAGTGTCTTGAGTAACGGAAGTATAGCTAGCTTGACTGAATCGTTTGATGATTGTACAAAAGGGATATTTTCGTATCGGATATATTCGTTCTGGTATATCAGGCTTCTCAAATCGACGAGTCAACAAGCGATCACAAGTGACACTCAAAGCAGCGAACTCGATTCCACGGAAAATCGATACTCCTAGGGCAAACAATGGAATCTCATCCGTGGTGTCTGGTACTCGCAATTCGATCTCTCTCGAGACGCCTTAGGGCTGATTGCATCAACATCGATTATCGTCGCTAATCGTGGTTAACTGCATTTCTGTTTTCTACCTATATAAATCGAGGCCATAATTTAAAGGAGTTATCAATTAGAATTAATTAATCAAGTTTGTCAATGATGCAGTTAATTTTTAGACCTGATCGTCAATTATCGCAAACTATTGTTAATCGGATATTTTCTATTGGAGTTTAGTCGTACAAAACGTGTACAAAAGATGAACGAAATTAGTGAAGTTAAACGATAGATGCAACCAGCTCAGCTCCTTCCGGGCTCGCGCGGAACCGCTCGACCGTTGCAGGACACGGTCGACTGCGAAATCTCGTCCTCCTGTCTGGAGAAGAAAAAAGTAGATACGTTTCGCGCATTTAGGATAGGAAAAGACAGACGAACGCCTTCGCCTAGGATTCGCGAGCTACAATGTGTCGAGCCATTATAAGATCGGTCAACGTGACGTCGTCGTGGGGGCGCGGTGAACGAGAAAAGTCGACTTCACCGCACAAGAATTCAGCAACAACTTTTCGCCGTGATAGAGAACGGTAGCCATACAACATACACAAGTATACAATAACTTTCCCTTGTTCCCAATTGGTCGTCAAATACGACGCAGTAATGGATCCACTGTGCCACCTCGGGCATATCGATTCCTCCTGAATTACATTCCATCCCTCCATCGTTGGGCCAGATGTCGTACCCCGTGTCTACCGCACATATCGTATATCGAGAAGCACGTCGAAAGCCTGTTTCGATTTTACAATCATGACTATTTATCGCTACTATGGTAACTGCGAGCACAAACAACAAGTGCATTGAGTTTCGAATTTCGACGTAACAAGTAATTCATTATATTTTGTTATATATATATTTTTTTAATATAATTAAGTTTAAAAACAATTTAATCTTTAAGATTCCCGTTGAAATGTACATACGAAAAATTTAACGCTTCAGGCTGGGAAAAATTATGACAGCTTGCGCAAACAAATACAGTCATAAATTACAATAACCGTTTGAGTGTTCATCGATTTGGAATATCTCACGAAAAAGATAATATCGAGGGACTTCGACATGTGCTGCTGAAGGGCCAATGGTAAATATGATAGCGGTAAATACCGCATTTTATATCGTGTAGTAAATTACATGGGGTAGTGTGTATTATATACTGTGCGAGTAGACGCGGGTGGCATAACGTGGTTAACTTGGGCTGTTAATATTTATAAATCTTGTGTGCTGGGAAACATGACGGTTCTATGTATTTATTTATGCTCGAACTTAACAACAAGGGAGCAAAAGTTTGCGGGAATGGCTGAGAAAATGTTTCGCGAGGCTTTCCCGAATGTTGGAAAATTTATTGTTTTGCTGCAAACAAAAAAGACACTTTTCCGAAAACTTGGTAATAAGGTGTGATAAGGAAATTTTTACGCGGCTGGCCCGCGCGCAAAACTGACTTGCAGTATGCGTAAACTGCCGATTTTTGTGACTACGCGATGCAAGTTGTACCTATGCGATGTATTATTTGAAGCGTAATTCTTAATTAATTTAAAACTAATTAAGTTGTTTCAAATAACGCTTACATATGAAAAAAGACAGTTTACAAACAAGCGTGTATTCTCAGTTAAGTTTATGTTTCAGCGTTTTGCGTCAGAAAGCTCTCTTTAAGCGCCGCAAACCGCAAATGCATTGTCTTTGGTCGATCTACGTGCCAATCGATTGCACGATATAATACCTGTTGCTAAGCGGTTCGAGCATGAATGCGAAATATGTCATTCCAATATCTTTCTCTTAAGACGCTTCTATTCCTTGTAAAACTCGTCGCGTCACGATAGATAGCCGAATATATTAATATAATTAACGAGAGATACTCGTTAGAGGAACGTTGTTGTTATTTCACAAAATTTGCCGTATGAGTTTACATCTTGGCTCATCCGAGGAACTTCTCTGTCGTGAATACACGATGCTGTGATCCGTGACGTTAATTAGTCGCTCGTTTTGCCGCAAGTAAAGAAGTTAAGTTAACCGACGATTGTAATTTTTTACGAGCCATCGACGCGAATGCGGAAGCGGGTTTAGCAAAGGCTGTGCTATTTAAGACGAATACTCTCGAAATAATACTCTTCTTATATATAATTGTTTGAATGTTGTCCCTCTTTCCTCTTTCTCTTTCTCTCTTTTCCTCTCATGTGTTCAACGTTAACAATATGAGCAGCAAACGCGTACACGTTTTAACGACGACTGTGTACATACCGACCTGCAATGATCTATTTTGCCAAGATTGAAATGTAGAAAAAAAAGAGTCATCTCTAGGGAAATAAGATTTACTCTTAAACAAAAAATATATACATATATAATATATATTTCGATATACGTAACGATGTGTAACTCATATGCAAAGTGTGTTGCGGTTTCTATATATTTCATTCGCAAGCACGCGCTTGCAAGCAGATACATACATACGTCTAGTATAAAATCGTCGAAACAATTTGCTAAACCCGACGTTCCCAGCCCGTGCATCGTCCCATTAACTCGAGTTGTTAACCTGATCCGATATCCTCGTCGAGATAACCGCAACAAGCAATCTTGCCAAAGAATATACGGATCACGTGACACGAATTAAACCAGTTTCGATTTGAAGATATACTGTAGTGCGTCGAACGTTAAGTTAGTATACACGATTTTACCCGTTATTATATGTCTCCGCAAGATTGTCTCATCAATCTTTTCCCCCTTAAATTTAGTGCTTGATCCGAGCCGCGGATCAAGCTCGTCGATCATCGCGTTTCTCCGTTTCACATCGCGTCGTTAAATATCAGTTATTTAGATTTGTAAGGTATCTAATCGTTGCCACAAGATCGAGCCAGTAATCTGGTTTAATTTTAGTTATTCGCGAGAGATCTACGCTGCAGCCGTCCTACGAAAATTACAATCCGAGACCAGGTTTACTTTAAAGACTAACTTACTTCTAAAATGGCATTATAGTTTCTCATACTTCGTATCGTATTCAAACGAATTGACAAGTTTTTAGTCTCTCTATGCACGATTCGTCATCGCATCTTTGTAATGTCTCATAAACGTTTGCACATTTCGCCTTTCAATTGTGATGACAATTGCGTATAATTTCTTTTTTATTAATAAAGATATGATTTACATTTCTGCTTTCGTTGTTTTTTTTCCTTCTTTCGCTAATTTTATTTAATTTTATCTATATATACATTTATATAGCTTTAATCCACGTGATATGTCAATTATCATTTGTCAATTTACTTTTTTTTTCATATCCTATATAATTACTTGCGATAAATTCATTTTTATACAAATTCACAATCTTTACGTGTATCACATTAAAAACAAGAAAGCTCTTGACAATTTATTAATAATATCTAAGGTACTTCTTACAATATCAATGGCAATGCACGAAGTAAAACTTAAATGTTATTGATAAGTATTCGTAATTGCCTCCATAAAGTAAGTCGACAATGACCCAGCAACTTAACACACGAGATAACTGATAATTTAAATCTTACTATTCGATCCGTCTATTATGTCTTACGGACGATTACAACGTTACATTCCTTCTTTCAAATTCGTGTAAATACTGTATATGTATACTTGTAAAAAAAAAAAGAAAAAGGAACTAAGGGATAGTTTAATCGCTTGACCAACACCGTTACGGTGAACAAAGATGATGTAATATAATGTTCTTTCCGTGTAGACTATAAAACGGAGTTTATTAGCCGATCGGCAGTATCCGAATCTTGTAAATATGTAACCGCGTACGATCGTGTCGTGATAACCGAGCTAAATCACTTATGGTGCCAAAAACGTGCAGACAAATTTGACACTTATTCAGTGAATTTGAGAAGGTGATCGTAAAAAATATATGATCGATAGCTTTTTAATGCGTACTCCACGTTGTTTAATGTGGATTTAAAGCGGTTTGGAGCTCTTCAATTTAAACTCGATGTACGATGTTATTCAAAGGATCAAAGTAACGTAATTAATAACGAAAAAATTCGCGAAGCCCGGGCCACCGCAATTACGCTGTACGATTATATTTATCTGTATTTTATATGGCTCGTGTATGTACAGTACACGCGCTTGTACACCCAATATAAATAAGAGCTAAACACGTCCGAGTAGACTAAACTGATCAGACAAAACCGATGTTCTTACTGTTTCGATCGTACTAATCCTCGCTTCGTTAAATTGTAGCGAAAAATTCTGAGGAAAGCAAAACGAGTGCTTCGTTATTTCGCGAAATCGTAATGAAGCTTACCTCTCATGCCACGAATGCGTTCAATAATCCTCGAAAAAGGGTCATGGAATTCAGGTTCGTTAATTGTATTAAAAAGGGCAACTACGCCGTAGGGAAAGCTCATATAAGTTGATTACGATTTATGTACTGCCTTATTTCTAATATAGCCTCGATTTAACGTTTACGAAAAATATATACCCACGTTTGTCAATCGCGCGCTTCGAACCGTCTCTGAAATAATTGCAACGACCACTGCCATTGTGGTGTTTGACCTTTTGATAATTTGCGATTGTATCGGTGCGACTATATACATATGTAATATAGGTAAATAGCACGTATTCCTAAGTGTAATCATTGTAATTGAACTAATGTAAATACAGTCACATACTTTTCTTGTAACGGCTAAGAGATTACTGTAATGTTTTTATGGGCAACAAATGGACATTTATACCCGTCGACGTGTGAGTCAATAAAAATTACGATAATTGATATTTTTTGCACAATTTCGTTAGGGATATTTATGTTTTTGCGTAATGCATGAAACGCATACACGTTGAAAAAAAAATACGGAAAAATTTAGAAATATCAATAAACATAAAGTAACATAGAATACATATCCTCCTTATATTAATGTTTATTGCATAATTTGTTTAGCAGTTTTATACAAACATGTTATAAAATTTTATTTATGTCTTATTATATTCTACGTAGCTTTTATACTTTTTTTAAATAAAGTATATTAAATCGTATATCAATATTGCGCGTGTGTTGACTATACATTAAAATGAAATTATATATTAAAATAAATCGTTCTTTATTATTTATCGATCGAGAAATGAACAGGAAATAAAACACACGGTTTCATCGGCTGTAGCATCAAACGGTAACCGGACAAACGCAAAGTTCATAACCGCAGTTATACCGGCTATTTCCGCAACTTTCCAGGTAAGCTTACACACGTTCCACTAGATGACTATACTTCTTTTATTACAGAAAAAGAATAATTATGCATATAAAGTATATACATGTATTAATTATCAAATAAATTTTTCCTATGTTTACGTCGAAAACGGCAATGCCTCCACGCGATAAGCTTATCAATTATTATGAGTATTTTATTGTAAAGGAAAGTATTTAATTACCGTTATCAGATTTATAAAGATTTACGACCGTTCATTGAAATCTCTGAATCTTTTGTTTATTCAAACGTACTTCCTCCCAGGAAATCCTGTGCAGCCGTGCCAAGACGTGCTTCGCGACGCTCGACGGCGACGCGTTCACCGTCAGAGGATTATTCGCATGGCTCTTCATTGTCAAAACACGATAGCTTCCCCTGACGCGTGACCCAGTTTCTGACAGAATTGCTCGAAAGTCACCGGCGCGGCGTACGTGCGGCGTGAAATTCGTTCGATCTAGGACGAGAGTACTCCGACCGGCTGCATGTAAATACATAGGCGTGACGTTTAACTACCCGCATTAATTACACGATTATTATGTTGTTATCATATTACGCGGTTCGCGCATGCGGGAAAACCAGTCGTTTCCCCCGAGAGATATCCTTATGCCGCACGCAATATGTATCGTGATACGCAAACACGAAAGGGTCTACGTGAAAGTTGCAACGTAGACCACGGTGAACCAGGACGGTCATTATGCCAGCAATCACCGTGATTATTGTCCTCCCAGTCGAACCGGGAGAGAGGAAGGGAGGCAAGTTACTCAGGGTTATCGTTTGTTTTCTTTTCGTTTCTTTACGTATAGTCACCCGATATTTCTCTCGACGTTTTTCGTGCCGACTCAATTATGGATCGATTCTTCAACGTATAAACCCGTTTTCGTCGGACAGAAACGGACAAACTTTAATTTTTAAACATTTTATAGAAGCGTCGGTCTTCGTGTCAGTCAGCGCTTCATTGGCTACAAAGGAGGATACTCCAATCGATAAGATAAAGCCACGATTAATGTTGCAAATGTCAAACTTATATGGGATGGGTATCTACATACGTAGATATTTCCGATCTCCAAGTAACGATCACTGCACACGAAAGGGAAGGTTTAAATTATAAATTTAACCCGATTTCCTTCCTTATCCCCCTCCTCCGCGAAATTCGAATGACAGAATGACGAGCTGGCAACAGCGTGAATATCAAACGAATCCTCACATAAAAATCAACTAATTGTAAGACAAACATGCGAGCGCGGTATATCGCGAAATCCTTTCGGCCTACTTTCGCGTTTTCTTATCTAGGACGTAGCGACCTATAAAGAGGAAGAGGATTCGTCGACTTCTTCGGCGGTGCGATATCACGGTTAGATTTCTATACGGCTAGCTTTATCTAATCTGTACGTCAGGTTCAATCCCCCCTTGATATCGGAAAACGATCTCTTGTTTGCGGCTCATCCGAGAGAGTCCGAGAGAGTTTTTGGCAGGTGTGGCCCGAAATCGATAAAAATATCATATTACACGAGAAGCGATAATTCCGCGGTGTATTGCGTTTTTGTCGACCTTATGCTCAGTCATTGCGCCAGCCACGATTACGCATTCTCGCGTAACAGCAATTGGAATATCTAATCATCGTTCTCCGTAATGACGGATAATTTCTAAATAATAAAGCGCGGATGAAATCATTCATCAAAACGTGTGTTAAAGTGCAGCTTTATCTGGCGGAGCCCGTAAGATAAAATTTATCTTTATTAAAAATTTTTTATATTTCTGTTAAGATAATATTCTCTAAATATGGAAGATTACTTATAACAATTGTCACAAAACATATGTTTTCCTTTTTATTTATAACATCGAAGAATCTAAGATTATTGCTGATTGCAACTCTTGATCGTTAATGACGATTTACGTGACTTTCAGATATCTTTATCACGTTGTGCTGTATGATATACTTTATAGCGTGGTATCGCGAGTATTTTTTCACTCTATGGTCTCTGGACCAAACTAAAGTGATAAGTTCGCGGATACACGCTCATAAATGGCTGCGATGTAACGTGTTAACGCGCGCTATGTGAAACAAGCCTTATATTCTCCATCGCAGCGACACGATATGATCAATGTACGTAAAAGGAAAATTTGCGCCGACGGCAGATGCACACGAGCGCGGCAATCTGACGCAAGTACGAAACTCCGTTGGATAATTCAATTATTTTCCAATCAGTGCCGAGTAATCTCGAGAATCGCAGATTACTCGTCTGTCGAATGAGCCGATAAATTGATGCTAACTTCTAAGATGCTGTTTCAGTGACGCGAATGTTCACGGAACGTGGGGTAATTATTCCACGTATTGTTTTTATTGTTTTTTGACGTAAGTGATTAGGATTAAGGATATTCTATACCAACAGAATCCCATCGATGGATTTTCGTGTTGCGTCGCGACGTGCGAGAAATTACGAAACATTGCATTAATAACTTTTTGCAAGATGTGCGGAGTTCGCCTTCTAACTCTTATTTGTACAAAAAATAAATTTTTAAATGTGCTAATCTTTTCATTGCAAAAATTTTTTCTATTTTTTAAAATGTCAGATAAATAACAGAATTAATAAATTAATAAAGGTAATTATATCCCAAAGAAAAGTTTAAAAAAATCTGAAAAAGACAAGTAATTTGAGAAAATCATCATCATGAATTATGTCAATTTTTTACATATAATATGACTATTTAAAAATTAATAACTATTAGAAATATTATATATAATTTGTTTTATATTTTATTCGAATATTGGATTATGGCAAATCGTTTTATCGTCTGTCTACTTCCATAGATGTGGCATATCGTCCAAGCAGCGTTAGGCAGAGATAAAAATAAAAAGTACATTTGATGCGAACGTGTCGCTAAACCCCAAACAAAACTGCTAGATATTATTCGATCGGAGATTCACTGTAGATTCAAGGCTGTTATAACGCCAGCTTGAGACCATTACATTTGGCACGATCATAGCTTGCAGCTGAATACTCACGTCATAATCTCATATCAATATTGAAGTATCGACCGGCAACTATAAATATTTAAATTGCGCCAATTTATCATCGTACAAGTGATGAAAGCAAACATGTACACGATCGTGTAATTTTGCAGACAGGTAACCCGAACAACACAAAAAACTTCGCCGAACGCAGCGCATCGTTACATTGCGATAGAATAAACAATCAATAAAAAAAACGAATTATCGCACTAAGCGATAAAACAGCCAGTTAGATCTCACGTAGATAACTAACGATAAATAAAGAAAAAAAGAAAGAGTCAACCATAGGTTAGTATTTAATTAATAAAAATATTTTCGAGACGCGTGATACGCGTAGAAATCTTTTGCTAATTTTTTATAATTTTTCTTAAGAGGATAAGGTAATAATAGCAGTGATATCGTAAAGTCTTTACAGTATCGCGAATATATTAGAATACAAAAAATAACAATTGATATCTGAAAAGTATTATCGCGAGTCTCGTTTTCGCTCGGAAGTTTCCGGATTAACCGGTTCCTGTTTGCGATACTATCTAGATTTTTATCGCATTGAATACTAAAAAAAAGATAAAGAAACGACACGCGTGATGTAGAAAGAAATGTATTTTTTTTTCTTAATTATGAGTTTGATGAAAGAAATCTTTGATATCTTCCTGTTTTCCGCATATTATTAAGTTAATGATATACATTTAATTAAATTTAAAATATCCAAGAATTAAATTCAAAGGAAAAAAAGCATTTTTCTTTTTATCACTCACTGTAGTTAGTTTGTTATTAGTTACTATATGTTTTGTTTGTTTTAAAAGCATCTTGTCCTTTGTTTCAAAAACCTACTTTGCCAGTCTATAATAATGCTGTTATTGTTGTTTACAAAATTCATGTTATATGAATTATTTGTATAGAAATACATCAACGTTTTTTAAACATCGAATAAAATCTAATGGAACAAAAAATTTTCGTTGAAAAGTAACTAATTTAGTAATTAGTTTAACTTGGAGATACAATCGCAGGTCGCTTAGATGAAATCTTAATGGAAATATCTTAAATAAACATAAACTGATAGTCATTAACATCCTAACAATATACGAACAGTCACTTATTCTATCACCCGTTGTTTGAATTTGGCGAGTGTAAATGCATTATTTATGTTTTTCGTCCATTTCACGCTGAACATCCGCCAGATAAGTCATTTTTAACATCACGCTGATGCTAAGTGTTCTATGCAGGTATCGAATTTAAAACGTCTCGCTGATAAATCGAACGAGAAGCATAAATGCGATATCGTAAAGTATATTTTGAGATCCAATTATTTTTAGACTGGATGTGTGTGTTTCAGTGCTGTTTGAGCGCAATAAAATTAATTATGAATGTTTTCCTTCACTTAGAGTCTATTATAAATTTGAATATTTATTTGAATTCTTTCTATAGACTTTCTATACTTAGTTCACCATTGACGTAATCTAATTTGAAGTGTACGTGATGACAGCAAATTGACATTTCCGATTCCGATAATTCCAACATATTTGATAAAAAAAAGATAGATTCTAAATTTAACGTTAAATAAAAAATTACGTTATCTTATTGCTATTTAAAATTGAGGTCATTGATGGAAAAAGGGCACATAGGCTTACTCATAAATCGTCTAAATCGATTCAGGTATGTATTTTATATATATATATATATATATATATATATATAATTCCGTAAATCGTCTAAATTATTTATATATATATATAATTTAGACGATTTACGGAAAAAGGGCACAAGCCAATGTGCTCTTTTTCCATTAATGGCCTCAATTGCGTCATTTTTATAGTTATTTTATATAACATTTAATAACACACCGATAATCATCGTTACAACCCAATACAGAATGCGATTACAGTTTGACACTGAATTACGCGATTGATGAGTCTCCTATTGAAGCGGATTCAGGATCGCCCGAATATTTTGACGTGCGTTTTGTTCGTCCGTCACATCAATCGAGGATCGTGATCTCCGGCGCACGAGAAAATCCAATATTTTGTAATTGCACCCGCCGTTACCCGAAATACTCAACCAATTATCTTTTTCTGTGCTAAGATAACGTTTGACACGCAGCACGCGTAATTTCGCGAGAATTAATGAGATTCTTACAGACAACGCCAGCGAGAAAAAATATCGAACGCTTATTTTGAAGAGCTGGCGCCAGAGAATACGTTAACATGCGTGTCTGTGCATATTAACATATATAATTAAAAGTGGTAGTCCTCGTTTGCGACGTCAGCTCATATCGATTCCGTAAACATGGCTCAGCGATAGAGCTGCAAATATTACACGCAGAAAAAAGATGTGCGTATCATTTTATCGTGCATATAAGACGTTTGCAACATTTCGCTTTTGAGATAGGAGCGATTGAACGATATGGAAGTATATGTTATATATCGTTATTGCAAATATGCCGCGCGATATCGGTAAAGATCGAACGATAAGTATAAAGTAACATACTAAAAAATCTCAAAACTTACATTCCTCTGGATCTCGGATACACAGAAATAATGAGAAATAATAAATACACAGAAATAACGACATTTTCTACGTCTAAATTTCCAAAAGTTTCCGAAACAGGCGAAACAGGGTGTATCGCGATATCAGAGGTATATATGATTACCCAGAATATTTAACAGGCGCATATTTGATAGGCGCGTATTTGATGATCGGCGGATGACGACGGGATAATGTACAGTACATCGCGCGCGCGCGAGAGAGAGAGAGAGGGAATTTAGATATCGTGCGCGAGCATTGCGTAATGCGAAAATGTAAGGTCTTCAGATTAGCATAAGACAACAGTGGATGCAGCGCTGAAACGCCGCGGTCCAACGAGCGTGAGTCCGATGCGTGACAAGAAAGCCACGAAACTAAGCCTGACGAGAAGCTTCATGAAATATCCACGTTGAACTTTCCTCTAGGTATTTGAAATTTAGTCAAGAAAATCAGTCAGACGAGCGATACGTTACGTTGCAAAACTCAAACTCCTCGTCTGTCAACACTCACACCATCTCCGTGAAAAGAAAAGAAAAAGAGCGTATTTGATACTGTCTGCAATAAAAAAACAAAGCTTCCTCTCTGAGGAAGCAAAAGAATATTTTTCTAATCGCACCTGATTACCAAACACTTCATATGACGCGAGACGTACGACAATAAATTCCAATCACCAATAATAAATTTTAATCGAACGTCAGTTACCATATCTTGCACTTAACCTCTCGTTTACGTACATACATTTCCGTTTTGCATTCGTGAATCAACAGGATATAAAATGCAAAAGGAAGAAAAAAATAATAAGAGATTAATTGCGCTTTCGACGTTCGTCTGTCAATTAACTCTTACATAATTTATATGTATCGTTAGTCCAATGATATGCTGCTGCGTCAATACGCTCTCTTTTTTTTTACATCGACACTGCGAATTATACCTGACAGGTTTGGTATAATCGAGATTGGGTAGCGGTAAGATCTTTCATGCTGCCGAAATTTCCCCGTCATCGCGCAGTGGACGGTCTTGAAAAACCGTGATAAATATCATCGCGGACGTATCGCTCACTACGTTAACACCGTGAGATACATCATAGAAATGTGAGATGCTTGTTAAGTCTCGTTCCAGGTGGCTCGTTACCGCCAGTAGCTCTATGTCAAGTATCGTATAAGTTAGTCTCGACGCGTGACACTCGCGTAATACCGCGTGAAGGAGGGAAGAATTATGAAAGGATGAAAAAGAAAAAGAAGTGGTTGAGAGAAAGAGAGATACGTCGATCGCGAACCGTTATACGATTCCGAGCTATTTTACCATATTGGTCTCTTGAACAGTTAGAAATTTAAAGAACAGTCTTAAATCTCTCCTTTTTAATATAGCAACATGATAAAAAAAAATTTCATTATTCAGTTATTCACACTTTTAGAGTAGAACTCATTAATTTATTTTAAGAATACCAAAAATGTACTTCCGTTATCCGAGAAGGGAATATTTTTTCCTGTCAATTTTATTTATATTTCATTATATACGCTGTGGTTGCAAGTTTAGCGCGGATTCTTCTCGTCAACAAATCGATAAAACTCAGAAGAATCAATTTAGCGATGCATGCCTCGTGCTGTATGAATAAGCAATAGTATATGTCAATCCATTCGTCGCCTGCTGGGAATAGCAACAAGTAGCTGCGTGCCATAAACTGAAAATACTGATGCGCGTGGAACTGCATAGACAATGCGTCGGCTTGACGCACATGTTTGTGCACGCAATTCCACGAATTGTTATTACATACAAAATATGTTGTTTACTGTGTTGTATTATGCGCAGTGGTTTATATAATTGCGCTTCTGTTGTCACGATAAGGTGTATGAAATTTTAAGTCCCGGCTTTACTTGTGCGAAAATACTTGGCTTAGGAATTAGCGCGTACAGGCGCAACTGTATACACACGCAAACGAAAAGATTATGTTAATTCAGTGGTTTACTGCAGTGATTTACCGGCGTGTGGTGACGGTTGGATTTGCGGACGACTAAATACGACTCGGAGAGACGAAAATTCAATTGACGTCCGTCGAATCAAAGTTTTGCACATTGCGATAAATAACGCAAGGTAAAATCGATTATTTCGTTCAATGATTTAATTTTTGTCTTCGTCGCTTATTTAAGAATAGAAATATAATCCTCTTCTATATGTATATATAGAATCTGTTTTGTGGCAAAGTTCCGATGCAAAGTTAACTATATCTAGTTTCGGATTTATGTTGATATTCAAATTAACAATATTTAAAAAGTTATAGATGATAATTGATTAATTCGAGAATCGACTTTTAGAATTAAAGGAGAACAATAGCCTTTTTTCTCGAACATGCTCATGTGACCGTGAAGTACTTTACTCAATGAAAAATTTTTGCAAGTAATCTGGAACTATATTTTTTATATACAATAGAATATTACAAGCGTATGCTACGGGCGCGTTTTTATTATTTAATACTATGTATTTTTTAATAAATTGCAGTTAAAAATAGAATTTTAAATTTATTTATTTGCGTGCATGTGTAGATATAAAATTCAGAATTTAAAATTCTGAAGATATATTAATATTTTCTTCTATTAAAAAAAATGTATAAAAGTCATAAAATAATTTAAATAATATAAATAATTAATGAGTAATAATTCTTAACATTTATTAACACCTATTAATAAACTTACATACTACTAAGCCACTTAACATACTAACTGTGAAAACACACAATGATGAAAGCGAAATGTATCGAATACGTGAATTTACTTTCTCTTAACAGCTGCCGTGTTTGCTTAGGCCCGGTTTTTTATTCTCTGGTTAACTTGTAGTTTAGGCTTAACCTAAAGTTTAAAATAAAAATTGCGTTTTCCAGTTCATGATTGATTACTAAACTAATAACTTCGTAGCGCTAACTTTTACTATCAGAAAATTAACTGGTTAACTTCTGGTTTTACGTTTACTAGAAGATCATGACCCATATTATAACTCTTTTATAAGAGTTATAAGCTGAAATGAATAGAATTTGAGTTTTGTGTGTATTATTAAGCAACATGGATTTCGATAATTGTGATGTGAACATTTATAGCAGTGATGAAGAATTTATAAGAAGATCTAAAATATTTTGGTGAATTAGATGTTTTCAATTTCTTTTCTAAATTTCGACTATTGGAGCAGACAGTCGAAATGATTATTGTAGACCAAATAGACGACACTATTTCATATCCAACGAATGAGAACAATGAAAATCCTGAAGTACAATGAAAATATTTTCTTGGTAATCGCAGTAGCTAGTCCGAGGACTGATATATTTCAAGATAAATCGATTTGTTAACAGTATAATTCTCTACAGCAAAAAGATATATCAATACTTTCGTTATCCATTACTTGCATTCTTACACTTTTTTCATGCTCTCGTAGTAACTTTTCGTTAGTTTACGTTTAATAACAAATTCTCTGTAATTATTTATGGTATTCAATTTATATTCTTTTGTATAGTCTCGATTTCTGGTTGCACCGTGCGGTTTCTGCTTTTTTAAAACTTTAAAACTAAAATTTTTATTTTCAACATTATTCTTGATTTATTATTTATCTATAGTAAACGTTACGTAAACTATAGATAGCTATATTACATAAACTATAGATAAGTTTAGTGAAACGCAATCTTTTTCTTTTGAATTTCCTTGAAATTGTAATACCAACATTAGGTATATCAACATTTCTTTTTTTTTTTTAGGTAAAGATTTACTTTTGGTAACAAAACCGAACCGGACAAAAATAATAATCATAAAATTAGAAAATTAGATTAAATAAAAATTTAATCAAGAGACACGTTAGTGTCTCGCGCCAAGTACACGCGAAGCGAGATCGCACCGTGACTCTTTTACGCAAACGCACGAGTTGCGGGTACCCGAGATTTTGAGATCTCAATAACCGCTCAATCGATCAAGTTCTAAGTAGACTCAATATCGATAGCTTGGATTTGAATTATAAGAAATTACTTATAATATTGTTATTTAGACAGTTTTAAAAACAGAGTTCTCGAAAAGTTTATTTTATGAGCCTAATTTTAATTAAATTATTAAATTATTAATTAAAGTTGTATTTTTTCGTACTTGTTACTGCGTAATTGATTAGGTTTAGATCAAACATAGTTACGAATTCATTACATGACATGTTAAAATTTATGTCAGTAAATATTTCAGCTTTGACAAATTCAACTTTCATTCTGTTTCTTGACTTTGTCTATATTTGCTCCATCAATGCTCGTTTTCACCAACGTCGTTTAAGTTTAACCTTAGTTTAACTCACTCTCTTCGTCTCTTTCTAAGGGAGACTGTTAGAAAGAGACAATGAGTTACAACTAAGCTTATAGTTAAATAACGTTGATGAAAACGGGCATAAGCTGAACACTCCTTCCGGGAAAGCATTACTTGTTGGTATTGAAAGTACAGCCTAAACTATTTTTAGTAAGTTATTTGTAAATATGATGAGCAACATCATTTTTAATATTCTATACTCTTCATATAACTGATCTCCATCAAATTGTAATTTGAGAACTTCTGTTGTCTTTATAATATCTTGTAATGAATCAAGTTTTGACAGACAAAGATTTGAAAAATGGAACGGGCTATATTTGAAATTATACCATTTCTCAAAATAAGAAATGCATGAAGATAAAAAATTGGTAGCATTTTGTTCGAATAAATTTCTTCCATTCCTTGACAAATTTTAATATACTCAAATGTATTCAGTATAATAGGGTATACTTAAAAACCGACTTAAGATGCCCGGTTTGATTTTTTAACCGGACATCGGACAAGACTCCTGAAAACCTGACAGTCTGGTTCAAAACCGGACACTTTTGACAACCCTAGGGCCTGAACAACAGAATCATTGAAAGTCACAGAATAGAACAGCAGGTTATTTTTTATCCATGAGAAGGCAATACATATATTTAGGATTTTGGGAATATTTTCTTTTCATGGGTCAAAAATGACCTGCAATTCTATTCTGTGACTTTCAACGGCTCTGTTGTTAAGAGTTCCATAAATACATATAATAATAAAATATTAGACCTACAGGTATCGGTGGGACGAAGATTTATGAGATAAAATGCACTTGTTTTTGTAGCCCTGCTTTTGTAGCCTATTTTTTTTACTTTTGTTTCTCGTGTTTGTCTTTGACGATAAATAAAGACGCGTCTACTTCTATCATCATTAGTTAAAAAGCGTGTAATGTCTGTGTTCTTTTTTGTTCGTTTGCTCGATGTTCTGTAATATCTGGTGGAAATGGGGTCTAGATTTAGAATCTCCTATTCTTCCGATTCCAAAACGCGAATGTTCTATCAATTCTTCTTGCAGCTCGTTCTCAACAGGTCTTGGCCGTGGCATTAGATCAGCGATGACATCACAACAAGTAACATAACAATGACATAAGAGCCGCAACGATAAAGATGTTCATTTATCGTCAAGGTCTATTTGGTAGAAAATGTGAGGTTTTCCGAACGACCGCGACGTGTCGTTAAAAATATTAAAGCATCGGAATTATAATCGGTTTTTAAAAAAAAGCGAATAAGTAAAATAAAATAAGATGTAAAAATAAAATTACAACACCCTAAAAGAGAAAAAAAAAGAAAGATATAAAAATATAGTATAATATCATGTAGAATTGATTTATGTGTATCTCTCTTTTGTATATCTCTCGTAACATGCATTTCACGTCTCGGTTCTGTTGTGTGTCGGATGTTGTCTCGGATCAGGATGATGACCTCAACGATGAATTCAGAGAATAATGCTAGATAAGATCACATATTAAAGATATCGCGTATCAAGGTCTATTATTTCAATTTTAAAGCCATTGTGATGGCGGCAGAAAATAATTGTTTGCGGAGCCTTATCGCGTGGATGGACGATGACACGGAAGAACGATGCAGGTATCAATATTACAATGATATTTTTAGTCGATCGTCACGATCGTTCGCGGTCGGATTAGCACGACTATTGGCAGAAGAGGTTTTAAAAGTAATAAAAATATTCGATCGGAAAACAATTTTACATTGTTTTTATTTCAGCGCTGCATCTGCGCGGATAACGCAGCAACGTAACGTAAGGTAACGCATAACGTCATATTAATTGCGACGACTATAATACTTCCGAGGAAAATGACGCAACGGGATTTTCATTGAGTTTTCTCACTCTTTTCTACAGCATTTATCGTTTCATGAAAAATAAAGCCTTTTCATCATCATGACTGAATGATTTTCTTATCGGCAGAAATACATCATATGATTCTCATTAATCATTACCTCTCGAACGCATTGCGTCGTATCGGTAAAACATATGCCAAATCTTATCGAAAAAAACTGTATGTATAATTTACGCAAGATTTTGTTGTTTATTTCCACCGGAGCAGAAAATGCGCATCTGTTTTTAGAAGGCATGCCGATGAACAATTTTTCATATAAACATATATAAATATATATAATCAATATAATCATATAATCCCAGGTAGCACATATTAGTTTCATGTACGTTTTTTGAACGTATACATAGTTTCATAACCGTAAAGAACTATTAAGAAACGTTTGAACAAAAATGTTTTTGAAACCATAATTTAAAAAACATATTTTTTACGTTTCTACAGTTAACAAAAATACCTATTTACATTTTTTCTTTCAAAATTATAATTTGCTTTTATCTATATATGTATATAATAGCTTTAATAGCCTTTTTTGAAACATTTAAATTT
Organism: Temnothorax curvispinosus; assembly: GCF_003070985.1. NCBI lineage: Eukaryota > Metazoa > Arthropoda > Insecta > Hymenoptera > Formicidae > Temnothorax > Temnothorax curvispinosus. The sequence goes on along the minus strand of NW_020216870.1, from coordinate 348,566 downwards.
ATATTGCACTAATTATTGCACAAAATAAATCATTTTATCCATGCACATATATTCACTTATTTACTTAAATTAATTTTGTTCTACCGCGGTCTTAATCTATTTGTCATCGGACAAACCTGAGCTTAGAAAACTTCCAACAGTTGCAAAATAAACGTTCGGCTGAACGTGGCCATTGAAAGAACATTTATACGTGTGTTCTGTTTTGAAGAATCCTTCCTGAACTGGTGCACATCAGGAATGCAATTAAGTTAGAATGAGACAAGTATATTTTGTTTCACTTTAACTTATTGCACGAATGTGCACCAGTTCAGGAATTTCTTCGAAAAAGAATAGACGCCATAGATGGTATATGCAATAAGCTTCTAAAACATTCTCACGCATGACTCAAAGACGTCATAAACACGTTCAAAAGACGTGAAAAGTAGGAATTTTAAATCTCTATCTAAAATCTCTTTATCATTAAAACAAACGGTTTCTATAATAGTTTTTAAACGTTATTTTATTGGAAAAGAAACGTTTCATCGAACGTTTTTCGAATGGATATTTTTACTCATGAGAAACATTTCTAGAAATCGGTTATAAAACGTTTCGAAAAAACGCTTTTAAAACATTTCTGAAACGTGTATGTGTTACCTGGGATATTGTAGAAAATATTATATAAAATATGTCCATATATATACCTTTTTTCTCTTGTACAATCTCTGTTCGTATGTATAAGAAAAATAATAAGAAATAGAATTAGAAAATAATGAGAATTTTTGCATTGTTTTTTTATTGTTTTTGCATTATTCATTTATTTGCCTATATGTAATCATATACATAATCATATATAAATGTAATAATTGTATATAAAATATGTTTATATATATAAGCAAATTTTTCACATTTGCTCAGACTTTATTTTTTTGTAAAAAAAAAACAGTGCAAAAATTATCCTTTTAATTATTTTCTAATTCTTTTTCTTATTATTTTTCTTGTACATACAAACAGAGATTATGTAGTGTTTACTATTTTTTTGTACTGGAGCAGCATGATACACGAAATTTTCGTTGAAGTTATTATGATTACTACATAAGTTTCCACTATTTCTGCACGGAATGCCACTAGAAAGAGAAAAAATTTTAAATATTTATAATTCCGGTAACTTTATAGAATTATAAATATCTGTTGTCTCTCCGTGCCATTTCATGTGTGAATTGCGTAAAGATACAGCCGTGAGCTGAAAAGGCGCCACGTAAATTATTTCCGACGAATTTTTTCAATCGTACGGCGATACTGTAGAGAAATATGACGATATCTGCCGTCGTGCGATTCGAAGAGCAGGCGTATGTGTGAACGGAGGAGAGAAGGCTTATAGAAACGTCGGTAAGCTCGGAGAAAGAGGATTTCAGATGACGTTCGCACGTCCGACGCCTTAAAAGACGTTCACCGGTCCTTATACTATAGAAAATCGATTTTCTATAGATTTTCTTGAAACTGTGAATATACGTTAATTTAGGTGCTTTATGTGTTATAAATTTCAGTACCTCTTGCGGTATAAAAATCGAGATACTGAACCTCAAAGTTTCAACTTTTACTAAATTTTGGCAAAAATTTAAACTTTGAAGCTCAATATCTCGATTTTTATACCGCAAGGGGTACTGAAATTTATACCACGCATAAAGCACACCTAAATTAACGTATATTCACAATTTCAAGAAAATCTATAAAATTTTGATTTTTTCTAGTATAAAGACCGGTGAACGTCCTTAAAAGATCGAATCGCGTCTCCGCGTTTCGTCAAAAATCCGACGCGCAGTTCGGCAAGATCAACAAGCGCGGAAGTAAGCATAATAGCAATCGTATTGTGTGCAATGAGGACTTCGAGCCGTTTCACTGATTGACTATTAGGTGACCTTAACACTTTGAGATCGACAGTGTCAATATTTTCACAGCATGACTGAGAGAAACTGTGCGACTTTTTATAATACAGTCGGACATAGTCTTTTTTCATCATTTGACGATCGACTCGCCAACTATCAACGAGAGACCTGTTAAGTGAACATCTCTACGCCATTGGTATATCTGAAGTTACGTGACCTTCAACAGACCGCTCCTTCCTTTGCACATTTTACATCTCAAAAAAAAAAGAAAAAAACCGCTATGCGCTTCAAGAATCTAGATATACGAAAGATATATCAATCAAATTGATGATTTTAGATACTGATTAAATCGAGGATACACAACATCATTAATTGTATATGATACTTAAAATTACGTTGAAATTGTCTATTTATATAAATGCCGCAATGCCGCAGGCTATATATCGTTAATTGGAGCGCACTAATCAACGAGGGTGCGAGGAACGCTAATTGTAATTACAGTGAAGAATATTAAATGCTCACAATGAAGAATTACAAGCGTCGTGACACCTATCGTCCCACAGCAGGGGGGGAGGGGACAGGAAAGACGAGCGAAACCACGCTGTGCCTCGCGTCGAGACTCGAGAGGCGAGGATTTCAAGCTCTCCTTAGCGGCGCGCACCAGAGAGCGAGCAGAAACGGGCCGTCCCACGACGAGGCGCGTCCGTGGTGGTGGGGTGTCAGCCGTGGCTTATCTGGCGACTTTATGTATATTACGATACCCGAGGTAGGAACACGAGCAGTTCACTGCTGGCTAACCGGTCGGAGAGAAGTCTCGGCGAAGCCGAGTCGTCCGCGCGGCGCGCCTCGCCGTGAGAGTACATGAGAGAAAGAGTGGAAAAGCGTGTTCGTTCGCTTTTCGAACGAAAAACCGTGCCCTTTTTCTTTCTTTTCTTTTTTCGCTTTTTTTTACTTCCGCGTTTGTCGCGTGTGTACGATAAATAACGTCGCGCGAATTTCGCTCGCACGTTAGCTCCGCAAGCAACGATCGCGTACACGCGTGAACGTCAACGTGGTGCACGGATCAGCTCAGCCGAGCGGTTCAACAAGTCGATTGAACGGAGCATATCGGGTGCTGCTCAGAGATCTCACTCCGATACAGGATGATCGTTCTCGCGTGGTGCCTCTTCGTCATCGTCTCGTTCCTCGTGGCGAGCAACCAGGCCTTCCTCAATGCTCCCATACCAGGTACGCGTTTTTGACGGAGTTTTACAGCGCGCTTATCTCGTGACGGTGTATCTCGGAATCGACGGTACGAAGCGAGATCTCGTGATTCATTGTAGAATGTAGATATAAGTTTTTCTTGCCGGAGGCTACGTCACTTTCAGTGAATTTAAGCGTTAATGATAAGAATTGTGGCAGGATGGTGAATACATCGCGCGTTTCTGGCTTTCTAATATATATCCAACAAAGGCACGGATCAATTTTGCAAGATCTTTGATCGCTTTTGGTGATGGCCTGTTTCAAATCGACACTAGTACGTACGTGAATTGCCTATTAATCGCGTGATCGCGTTTAAATTGTTGAAACCGTAAATGACTTATTCGCGCAGCGCCACATGTATTTTGTTTGAAATTAACCGTAAACGCACTATTTAAATGTTTCGTTGTCTTTAAAAACAAATGTCGTGAAATTACGCTCTCGTACGGTCGCACTGGCCACGACTGTCCCAAGAGAGACAATACAAAATAATAAAAATACTTTTTCATAGAAAAATATTGGATTAATTTCTATCCAATTTTCAGAATTAATAGAATTATATAAATAAATAATAATATAGATTTCCTCTAGGAAAGTCCCCTATTATGAGATACCACATTTATTTTGCGTGATTGCCGAAAGTTTATGTGCAGAATTAAAAACTGTAGTAAGCGAGTGCACGCACGATCTAATAATTAATTTTCCACTAAATAGGTTTTTACTCTAAGGGCAATAATTCATGATGAAACCAACAGATAGAACCTATTAGTTTAGCAGAAACCTCGCTATCGCATATTAGGGGCCTATCTCGTAATAGGGGACTTTTCTATACATATATATTTTAAAAGAAAAAGCATTAGTGTAAAATAGCTAGTTTTACGAAAAAATATTAAGTGTGTCAGATATTTCACAGAATCCAATACTCTCATAGGTCATATGGACTTGCTTAAACCCTTACTTAAACTATTTAGGATTAAATCTAGCGTCGTTTCCGCGTTGAAACTGTTCGAATATTGCACTCGAACCATGGAGTATTAAATTACCAGAACACAAAGAAATGACCTCTATAACCCGTGTGCACTAAACACTATGGAAGATAACAAAAAAAAAGGGAGAAGACCTCGTAGAAGGTTTTATCATCACGCTCGAAGAAGTCTGGTTCGTTGGACCGCATTTCGATCGATCCAGCTCCGAATATAGATAACGTTATATTATTCGAAGTACGAAGTAATCAATACGTAATTATGAGATTTCGGTAATTCGATTAAACCCTTCAGTTTGCAGAGTAACGTTATTAATTAACCCGAGTCTAATCCGTCTCGTGTCCGATCTTAATTTTTCATAGTCAATTAGCACATATCTTAGACAAGTATTAATGCATATATAATGCATAGCCAAGTTCCTTCTATGAAGGAAGATGGGTAATTCTCCAAGAATTATGTCAATCATAATATCACTCTTGATATTACGCGTAAAGTACACAATAATCTAAAAATAAAAACTCATTAAATTTTAAAATTAAAGGACACTCTAAGATTCACATTATTTCAATTTTTTATATGGAATCTGTGTTATTGATATTAAGATTAAAAAATTATAAAAATATTTAAATTTAATTATAAAACTAATAAATACTACATTATGACGACAATAAATACACAAACGGTATTTTCTTTCAATTTGTAAAACTTCGTGCACTGCAATCAAAACGATATTTTATTCGATTTTTGTTTTCAAGATCTCTCCTTAAAATTATTAGATTTCTCAATACGACTATAAACACGATCCGACAGACAGATCTCTGAAGAAAAAAGAACGTAAAAGAACGTAGTTCTTCCGTAAATCTCAATAAGCGCAATTCGATTAACGCTTCTTTTATTTCTTTTGCATGATGTCCTTATCGAAACAGCTCGCATCGAATTCGCATTCGAAGGTCGCACAAACGCGCCAGGAAAAGCATTAATCGCATAGGAGGCGGTTCTCGAAAGAATTCTTATCGTGACGCTCGCGGTTAAATCTGCGATTGCACCGTGTATACTCTGACGCGCACAGATTTTGCATACTCCCGTTGTGTGAATGACAGATTTATCTCGCGTGCGCTCTCGTAGTCAACGAGAATTTCGCTTGAACTGTGTTGCCTGCCGGAATCAGACGGGCTTGATCCGTTTCCAGATCGTATAATACGAAAGTTCGATCGGCACCAAAGTTTCGATCGTTCTCCCGCAACTTGTGCCCTCCTTCTTTCTCCCCTCTTCCCCCTTCGGCGCATTCTTAAACGAGAAATATCTCGGATAATCAATAACCGTGCTATAAAGCGGTTGGACCAGACACTTGACCCTCTGCTGCCTTCGCTCCACTTCGTTTTTATCTGACCGATACATCGGCAATAGACAATGCCACATGACTAAAAATGTCACACTTGATAATTATTTGATGTTTGAAATATATATAAGCATTATTAAGCTAAAACAAACCCGATAAATTTTTGTATAAATAGAACAACTTTCCAGAGTAATACTCTGGAATATACTCTGGAGTTAGAACGAAAACATTCATTTAATAATATCACATCATGATTTTATTCGGTGATCAAAATTTTCTCCATGAAAATTTAGATTTCAAGCAAAGCGTCAAAATCAAGCGCGGCGTTTGTAATAAAACGTTACTTTATTAATGAGAATACGTCGTAATAATTCACTAGTGTCTGAGCAATGTCGATGTGACGGCTTTTTCGATACCCGAATTCTTGAATAATCTATACTTCAAATACCTATCTGGAGAATGCGACCGTTTTTGCCGCGACGATTTTTATAAAAAAATCGATCGTAACAAAATTTCTCAAACGTTTTTAAAATGTAACATGTTTTACATTATTATTAACGCTACAAGAATTAGCAGTGCGTCTTTTAATAGGATAATTAAATGAATATGAATAATGGAAATAAATTCTGTTAAAAATATTGCATGTTCGCATTAATTAATGTCATGTGCAATTTTACCATGTGTATGTGTAGTAAAAGGTTAACTCGGAACTTTCTAATATAGATATCGTAAACATATTTAAGCCATGCTGAATGTCTTTCAAATCTTTATCCAACCAGTCGGATAACCCGTTTAAAGTTTAAACGCCAGTTAGCGGATGTACTAACGTATGTACGTACAATCACACACATAACGTTCACGGTACTAAATATAGAAGTACAAAAGCGTTACTGGGAAACCGTTACATCTATCTCTATAGCCTCGAATACATCCTGTGGATCCTTAGCATACAATTACGATGAAACTTCCTACATTCAGGTAGACTTAAGGCCACGAATTTTCTCGTTACTTTGTCCCGAAGAAAAAATTAGCCCTGAACTTAACAAGAAATTTATTATTAAAGTTATAGCATCGCGGTAATATGCTCGTGGATTAAAAACGTTAAAAATGGGCTATGTCATACAGAATTTTTGCGTAATTCGTTTAAACATTTAACGTATGCGTTACAGACGCGGCGTTGGTCGAAGAGCGATTTCGATATTGCGATTTATACAATATCCGCTAAAGTTGTATGCGTCGCTCGCTTATGACATCACATGAAGTCTCTTACACACACTTGACTTTTAAATACTTCAGCAAAGGACTTCACTTTAAAACTATACCTAAATTAAATAGAGAGAGAGAGAGAGAGAGAGAGGGGAGAAGGTGGTAGAGAGAGAGAAGAAAGAGACAAAGTCCGATAGTCTCTCTTGAGAGAATGACACTCGCTGTATGTGTTCAATGACAACGCTCTCGGTACCCTCTTAAACCTGCCTAACAATACTTCCGATAATAATACACAGTGATCACGGAACTTGAAGCGATGCCAAGAAGGTTCACGGGGGGGCTTGGTCACAAAAGTACAGTTACGGAGTACGAAAACTTCCTAGGCGGATAAAGTTCCGGATAATTTCGCGATTCTCTGGATACAATTGTGCTCTTCAGATACAATTAAGAGCGCTTCTACGTCTATTTCGGAAAACTACCGCAATCGAGTCATTAAGTAGAATCACGAAGCAGCGCTCAGCGTGACATTTTATTGGCTATACTGCGAAAACTTTTCTGCTGGTGAATCGTGAATGTAATGAAGGTCCGCCCTCGCACGAGCAACTTAGCTTTATTCCTATCAGTGGCAAACGTGAAATACAAAATAAAACAACACAATTTTTCTATATCTAAATATAGAAATATAATATACTTTTGTGTTCCAATTTAATTTATCTAACGTAAAAACACAAGATAACAATATCACCAGAAAAGGAATTCCCTGATTTCTGAGTATCGATATAATGTCGATCGTGGTGACATCACACATAACAGACACATCTACTTTACTGATTGTATGTATCTTAAGAGGAACTAAATTTGGAACAATGACGTTAACAATTACTCAATATCAAGAGCTCATCTCAGTTTCAGCTAGACTCAGCCTCTTGACGAGACAAAGACGTGAAGTATTCAAAAATGGAGCAGGCCGGCAAGAGCGTGAGTTAATGCGAACGAGACGAGCAAGCAGAGAAGCTCAGAGTGTACTTACAAAACGGCAAACTTGAACGCGAGCGATACTCTCGAAGGCTGTAAGACCGAGTCGAGCGGTTTCCGATATCGCGAAGGTTGCTGTAGAGGAATAAAAAAAAAGTCCAAATTTCGTTCCGTACTTCGCGGTACGGCGTCGGTACGATTTCGTGGTCGGTCTGTTTTCCGACCGACGTATCTCGATGATTACATCACTTGTTTACACCATCACCGACTGATTTGATTACCTAATATTAGAGAACAATTATGCAAGGCACCTGAACACGCGACTCTATTTCTACTTGTTTTTCCTTTCCTTTTTCTACCCTTCTCACGCGAGTAAGTGTATTAATGATATATCGCATTTTAACACGGCAATATACACACAGATGGCCGATTGTCAAAGCGCCGATTCCAATTATTCAGTGGTTACGTAAAAGCGACGGTTATAATTGTTGATAGAGCAAACAATGTTATCACGATGGTGCCATCGAAACTAAAGCAGCTTTGAGAGACGCACAGAATGATTGTACATGCACGTTCGTAGTTAATTGGACCAATATCATTTACTTGTCGTTTAATAAAATAATTAATTGCGATCGAGGTTTCTAGGAATCTATTTGCGTGTTTAATCCTATTAATAAGAGTCGTCATTAATAAATTCTGATAACACGATTAATTAGTATTTTTAATTTGTAACGCCACCAAATATATTTAATTCGAAATTTTATATTGCGCTCTGCGAGTCATCTTCGACCGTTACAAATAAAAACCTTTTGCGTGCCTTTAATACTTTTTGAAATAAGAATACAAATCTTAAGCGATAGCTTTACAATTGTCTGTAATGAACAATTTGTTTATCCAGTAACACGTCATCATGCGGTTACTTTATCAACGATAGTCTTCGGCTAATAACTTTTTTGCCTAAACACACGCGCGTGCATATTGCTCGAAACAATTAGCTCTAATTATAAACATTCCAATTAACGTGATAAATACTGGCTCAAAACTTGAAAATAGCATACTCCTGACACTTTCTTCACATATTTGTTTTCAAATGCGCGATTTTGAACGGATGAAATAATCAGTATTCTTTGACAATTGCACGATATTTGAATATGCATTCCCGATACTCACTCGCGCGCGATTAATTCCATGAAAAACGCGACAAACATCCGGATGCGATGATAATTTTTGTCAACACCAACGACCGGAATCGTTGCGCCGCTGTCGCGAGTGTACGGCGCGAGTTACATGGCAACCACGTGTATCACCTGTAATTATTTTACATTACTTATATGTACCGTTAAAATACATGAGATGCGTATGCAAGTCTTCGTACTTTAGATCGCCGCTTTTATCCGATAGTTGTTATAAATATAGAAATCTTATTGCTTCTAAGAAACTTCAGTTTAAAAACGTTATCTGCACAATGTAAAAAGGAATGAGGTATTGTATTTCCTATTGTCGTTCAAATATTCAAAATATACCGCATAAGCATATACGAAATAACCATTAAAATACGACTCAGATAAGATACTGCTTGCCTTACAAATTTTTTCCTTCGTTATGGCACAATAAACGAAGCAAAGTACATACGGCACCTAGCAAAAATACTGTAAACGTTCGTATTTGTCGACGATAATTTGCAAAATTTCATATACTTCAGATATGAGCATTGACGACAATATCTGACGAAAATGTAAAAAATGACAAGTTAAATTGCATAAATAACGGTGGCAATATAGATATACAAGATATTTTAACTTGACTTGCATTCACACCAGCAGGTAGAATTTACACAGGAAGCTATATATTATTATTAATAAACGAGACAAGCTATAAACGTTTATATTTCCAGAATTCAGCTTTGAATTTCTTGTTGAAGTCAACGCTAGGATCAGTTTGTATTCGCATTTCGTTAAACTTTGATATTTTAAAGGTTTTCGTTAAACTTTGATATTTTAAAGGTGAATTTTTGCACCGGTTTGAAAAAGAACAATTACAGTAATAAACACTAGCGAATTATACTGTGATCGTTGAACAAATGCGTGCGTCTAACGGCAATTTCATGAATTGAAAAATCATCAGTGAGTCGGATTTATACGATCATTAAAATATATCATATCAAACCCCGCGTAAGCTGTTTACACGCATGTATCTTTCCACGTTACGATAACGCACGCACATAGCATAAGGAATATTTCATCACACGCGATATACATATACATATATTTTATGAGAGATGAAAAAAAAAAGATATGATACCCAACCGCTGCGAGTCTTATAATATTTATCGCCTTCGTACCTTCTAAACCTTTTAATCAAAAGACCGATTTTACAACGAAAAAAAGAATTAAAAGAAAAGAAAAAAATAATCTCAAAAAATTTAATTCAAATATTGCGGAAAACAGCTTATAATTAACCTGATCTTAAAAAAGAAAGAAAAAAATTGATCGAAGATATAAGAATGTCGTAAAACAAATTTAATTTCTGGGCTACCGCAAGATGTAATTTACGGTTAATATGTTAATGAAACTGCAATGTAAAACATTCTTTTTTCTTATCGTGCTTTATTCCTGTAATCTTCACGAGACTTATCCGGAAGATATCATGAAATATTACTCGTCGCTCTACCGTCGGCGATTTATCTCGATTTCGTTGCTGCCGGGAGTTTCGCAAATATTTCGATCAACCCGATGTCTCCGTAACCACGATGTACTACGGTTATACTTGCGTCAGGTGAAACTTTACAAACATCCGCGCGACAGAAGGAGTCGTTTTCACGAGGAGATGCTTGAACGCGAAGACTTTAAGCAGACTTCCGTTACGAAGTTCAAAAGTTTGTGCGAGGAGTTTAGTCAGTGCGAAACGACGTGAAGTGTCCTATAGGTATATATACGATGCTTTTAACAATAATGCAATAAATATGTCGCGGCAGTATCAACGTGTGACACACACATACATTTATAGTGATTATTTACTTTCTCTCTATTTCATGTGTATGAAATAAAATCCAGCATATCGTACCAAAAATAAAATCTTCTATACACATTTATAGTGACGGATATTATCTTCAAGGATAAACACAAATAAGTGCGAAACCGGTCTTGAACCCCATTTAGAGTATACATGTCAAGAATAAAACAAGAAGCATACAGAGTGGAGTTAACGAGCTTTAAGCACTTTGTCAGATATAAGTAACAATGTCGCAGTGTCTCATTTCGATTGCGTCTCTTTCTCGGGACGCACTGTATTTCGTATCTATACACCACAAATTAGCAGATAAGAATCATATAATTATCGTTCTAGCAGACAAAGACGATCGACGACGCCATCAAGTATCGACAGACAGAGATCGAGTTCCAGCACGTGATGCGATCAAAGTGAACGTGTGCTCAAAATATAACTTCACGTCGTAAATATACGGAACGCGTAACCTTGCGAGCTTCATCGGTCATTGGTCATGCATAGGCGAAAGATTTACATTTTGAGCGTAGCCGACTACTCTGTGTTTGAACATTTAAACATTGATCGCTTGGAACGTGTCTCGCGCGATTACGACTAACAATAACAATAAGAAAGAGAATGAGAGAGAGAGAGAGAGAGAGAGAGAGAGAGAGAGAGAGAGAGAGAGAGAGCCGTTACGTAAACACGACGCCCATCGCATAATATCGTAACGACGCTAATGATACCGTTTGCCATTATGTAGTATTCATACGCTAGGTCGATTGAGCATTTCTATCGAGGTTGATGGCTTAATTTAACGTTTTTTTTATGTTTTTTGGGTCGTAGAACAAGAATCTGTAAATAGTTTTTTCGTAAGTCAATGCAATAAAAAGTTATTAACAATTTATTTGTTTAATTGCCCTAGCGATCAAACTATACATCCTATAAAAAAAATAAACTGGAGAAAATTTGTTCCTCTTTTCACGACGAACAAAATGGCGTTTGAATTTTTCCAAAATCTTGATTATTGACGGAAATATGTCAATTTTTAGGTAATTACTGCCTACGCGTCGCGAAGTACTACCCTAGGCGTGCGCGCTCGCGCTCAATTGTATCGTTAAAACAATTGAAACTCCGAACTTGTCTAAATTTGTCTTGTGGTACAATTGAGCGCGAGCGCGCACGCCTAGGGTACTCCGCGACGCATAAGCAGTAATTACCTAAAAATTGACATATTTCCGTCAATAATCAAGATTTTAGAAAAATTCAAACGCCATTTTGTTCGTCGTGAAAAGAGGAACAAATTTTCTCGAGTTTATTTTTTTATAGGATGTATAGTTTGATTGCTAGGGCAATTTAAACAAATAAATTGTTAATAACTTTTTATTGCATCGACTTACGAAAAAACTATTTACAAATTCTTGTTCTGCGACCCAAAAAACATAAAAAAACATTAACTTAAGCCATCAACCTCGATAAAAATGCTCAATCGACCTGGCGTATGGACTATAATGCGCTTGCGACGTCTCGACGATTGAAAATCGCGAGCAGAGACAGAGTATTCGAGATCTCTCACATGTTTAGCTGTTTTATTACTAGCGGTTACGTCAACCGCACGCGTCCTATAAAAATCGCGAGATTTTCATTTGTCACGACTTAAATTGCCCCTTGTGTCTCTACCGGTTGAAATTTCGTAATTGTTTCTCTTTAACGGAAAAGCGTACGTGATCTACGAAACGTAGGCTTCGCAACTCGGATTCTGACAAGTAATGAGAAATAATGAATATCGCTCATAAACACGTGTACAATGTGCATATACAATGTCATGATGCGTCCTTCTCTCTCTCTCTCTCTCTCTCTCTCTCTCTCTCTCTCTCTCTCCCCCTCTCTCCCCCTCCCCCTTTTTCTCTCGTGACTTCTTTAATTATATGAGCGACCTTCAATAACGACTTATACGGATCAACAGACGGAAAATAATGTCAGAGAATCATTTCCGCCAGTATCGTAAATCGAGCATCTCTTTTGTGTGTCTTTGAAAATATGTCAAATTTTTTATATAAACGTAAAAATGATATTTACCTGAGAAGCAATCAACCTGCCCTCATAAAATTCTTATTTAATGCGCTATCTCTATATCCAGTATCTTATTTATAAAAAGAAATATTTAAATTTTAAATTACAAATTATTTATTGGAATGGTATTTTTCATCCTGAATATTTAATAAACCCGATATATTGGCTTTTTAATGAAGTTTAAATGTCTGTACAATGAAATTAACACATGTTCCAATCTGCTAAAATGTATTCATAGCCTATTAGAAAATTATAGTAAATTAGCATATTAGATTGGATTTGCACTTAACGCGAGAGCAACGTTAAGCGTGGTTCGTTACACGTTCTTACACGTAAGTAACTTTGTCCATAAAACCGAAGCGAAATCTGGTCGGGCAACGATGTTGCTAAGTAGTGGATAATCGTGTCAGGGTAGAGACGTGAGATTCTGGAAGAACTGATAGACATCAGCCACGCCTCACTTTAAGAAATTGTAGTAACAATATCGGCATTCTTTCTTTCTCTCTCTCTCTCTCTCTCTCCCTCTTTCTCTTTGAAAAGGAAGACCCGAGCTTCGATCGATTTTACGCTTCACCACTTTGCAACGCCTAACAATAAGCTAAAAATAGCACAGAGCGGCGATAAAATGTTCGTCATATGTACAATTCAATAGAAAAACGAGGGGAATTGTTTTATTTATTTATTTATTAAAGGAATAACGGCAACAGAAATATTTGACCATCGATGTAAACATAAATCAAGTTACCAAAAACCAAAATTATTAATTATAATATTAATAAAATTAATAAAAATATAATATTATCAAAAATATTAATTATAATATTAAATATAATATTAATAAAAAGATGGTTAATAAATAACTAGATATTAATTATTTATTAACCGTCTTTTTATTCACAATTACCTTCTTATATATCAAAGTAGGTGCTATTATTGTATAATACAAGTAAGATAAAACTTTGTAATGCATAATCATCGATTATGAACTCGCGAAACCTCTTCCGAGCTGTTCATAATTGAAACTACCTCACGATAGTTAATACTAACATGACTAACATCTCAAGAACGGATTTAAGTTGCCGAGCGAAATTAATTATTTATACAGCGATAGGTAGAAATAGCTTTCGAACATGCTAGCCGTACGTACTAATCTCGTTACTTAAGAGGAGGGACCATTTGGAAGATTGCTTGGAGATTGAAGAACTTTATTATGTCAATCGAATTCGTTCGATCATCGGACTGTATATACGCGTTTCTGACATTTAAGGAAGCAGCAGCTATGAGAAGTTCTTGTCTACAAAATCGCTAACGTATAAATGTTCGTTACTCTAAGGTCTCTGAGGCAACTTTTCAAACAATGTAGGCAGCGGCATCGGTGACCTGTTATTAATTATTACGTATATCTGTTTGCGCGAGTCAGTTCTCCCACTATTATTCGTATCCGATAAAAATACGCATTCGCTAACAAGACGGAGCAAGACTGGCGCCGGCTGCGGCGACGGCGTCGTCTTCGACCATTCGACGTGCAATGTGCATCGACTTCACGCCTATTGCAACAAACGGCACGTGAAGTACCTCAATACAGGTTAACGAGCGACAGGCGGAGTTGTTTATTCGGTGTTAACACGTTTAGCCTCGAGATTTTGCACGATATATGTCGCAAGATTGCAGTTGCATCTTCGAGAATATGATGTGCCAGGCCACATCAGCAAATAACGACAAATACTGCATTTCGACACTCGAAAATTCTTTTAGAACGAAGAAAAACAAACCAAGAGAGAAAGAAATAGAAAAAAAGAGAGATTATTAACAGATACGTAACTTAAATAAAATATTACTGTTTTAATATCGGATTGTAATAATCATATTTCAATTAGATTCGACGTTTAGAATAATTAATTATTAAATATCGAAAATAGTGATGTAGTTATACATATAACTAAATACTAGATTTATTACGTTTATAAGTATATTTGTAATAAAAAGGTGAGATAAGCGCAAACGATCTCAGAGAGAATAACATGTATGCATTTTCACGCGCATAGAGTTAAGTGCAATTAATTAAGTAATCGCAATTTGTCGTAGCTCACTCGGTGTCGAGTTACAGCATCGGTGCTGAGAGACGAATGGAGAGCAATAAAGCGACTCAGGGCGCAAACGACAATCGTCAATCGGTCGACTCGAAATCCAACGACAACGACGACGACGTCGACGGCGGCGGGACGGTCTACGTGATTGCATTCGAGGGGAAGGAGGAGAGCGCGGAGAAAGAAAGAGACACGGAAGAGAGCGGTAAGAACATGAATCATGTTTACTAGTACACGAGAGTGACTTCATAGCAATAGCATCGCGCACCATCCTCGTGTCATCATGGATCATCGCGTGTTTCCTGTTGCAATTCGAGATCACGTTTTCGTGCGTCTCTCCTTTGAATATAATATTTCGGTACATATTTCGATGCCAAATGCACAGAAAAACGTAACGATATATTCACTTTACATTCGTTCTGTTTACATTCGTTTCTGTCATTCGTTTTACATTAATATCAAGTTTGAAGGTCAAAAATCACTAAAATAGCATAATTATTCATTAATCAAGTGACCTTCAGCGTTTCGTTGAATATTTACGTACATCGGTGATGACGAAAATTATCACTACGAAATGTTACTTTGCTCCATCATTATCGCGCTACATTCTTGACCTCGGTAATATTTTCCTGTGACAAATTGTCAAATTCAAATTTATCTGTTGTGAGGCACAACGTAATATTTTGTTTTATAACTCGGCGCTAATCTAATTCTCCGTACGAACCTCGGTACGAACGATCTCGAGAGATATGACTTTGTTTATCAGAACCATAAAATGCCAGTAGAATAGAACTTTCAATAGTAGAAACTGACATAATGTAATAAAAGATGTAAAGAATAACCGAAAATGTGTGTGTGATGTAATTTTTGAAATATCTAGCTACATTATTAGCAGTATTATATAAAGAATCTTATCGCGCTTATCGTTAGCTGAATAAAGTGATACGAAACGAGATTCGAAACATGAGCTCTCAAGTTCGCGCGCATCCTGTTAAAATCACACCTGCAGACAACAATTCTCGCCGCACGCGCCAAGGATTTATGCAAATCTGTAGTAGTTCCATCTTCATTTGCATCGTCTTTCTGAGTTCGCATTGTACACACCACGCGTTAATATAGCGATCGAGAATGTCGGTTCCGCGCGTACACGTCATTGATCGGGAGAAAAAGAGTGTAATTTTTGAAACTTTCCACGCGACAATAATATCGCGAGAGAGCCAAGAGTGCAAAATATGCATCTGATCCTATCGCGCGAATATGAAATCAGTTTTTTATATTACCACCTGCTAGTTTCTTCGATGCATATAGAGTAACAAAAACACGCTACGCTATGACAAACAGTATTTTCAAATCTAATATGTAAATTTGCAAAATAAATAATAAATGTTCTTGACATTCCATTAATACTTTAACGGCAAAGTGTCAAGTTAATTTGAAATCAATTTTTTTATTATTACCACCTACCAGTTTCTTCGATAGAATAACGAAACACGCTGCGTATGGTGACAAACAATATTTGCAAATCTAATATGTTTTGAAAAATAGATAATGATGCTCTTGGTATTTCCTTAATACTTTAGCAGCGAAGCGTCGAGCTAATTTTAGATTCGACTCACATTTCTATGGCAGACAACAAAAGAGTAATGTGGATCGCAAGTGAAAACGACTCTTAACACTTTTCACAACTCAGGATATTTCTTATTACCGCTTTGATTTCGCGGAAACAATATGTCAAAAATATCTCGTAATTCATTTCCGTTGCAAAATTTCCGATTCACGAAACTTCTCAATAATCCTTAAATCCTCCAATATTCGAAATGATACACCATTCACACATACAAACGTAGAGAGTATACATTTCTTAATTTTTTTATAATTTCTACATGAGTACACCATTCTGTTGTGGCATTACATGAATGCCATTCTTGCATCCCCGTGATTTCATCGCATGAGCGTAGTTCGCGAAATCAAGACATTTCTGATTATTAACGAGCTCCTCGCTCACAGGTCCCCATTTTGTTGTAGTCAACGGCAGCGACCTGCAGAACCCGTTGGATCCGTGGTCGATAGTCTGGTACATCGGCTCGTTCGGCGGCTTGGTGGCATTCTTCCTCATCGTCAGCTGCTCCGAATGGTGTTGCCGACGAGGCAGTCGACCTATGACGGTGCCCTACGCACAACGTGCCGATGCAATAAACACAACCGGAATTACAGAGACCCCGCCGCCGCCTTATCACTTGTTCGCTCCGCCTTCTTACGATTCCGTCAACTACGGCGAGATCGTCGACAAGACGTCCGGCGAGAAGTTGGACATCTACGTGATCTCGGTGCCGATCCACAGGCCACAGGTGGTGCAGGCGCCAGCGTAGAAGACCTTGAAAAGGCTTGTCCTCTTGGCGAGGATCACAGTGCCCGATTCAACACTAATGACAGTCGATGGTCGATCGCGGAGAAGCAGTGTCGCGATCCCTTCATCAAAATCGTCGATAAGTTCGACGTTGAAGAGGACTGCTCGAGAGATCGAGAGAAGCGCAGCTGAACACCGTCATTGCAATTGTTCGAGTATAGTGACAGAAGTGACTACGTGTGTGTTTTTGTTGTAGCTGAAAAATTAACTCACTTTTGATGCTGTTGACAGCATTCATCAAGGCATTGATGTCATTCCGAATCAAATAAATTTCCCGTATTTCTGTTGAAATTCTGATGTTTTTCTTGGAAGGAATTCTGAGAAGGAATTGTACGAGAAATCGTCATCCTACTCGTTGATCTCAAGAAAGATTACGACTATAGAGAAGATTACTTCGATCGGCGCTTCAATATAATTCTAGGTAGAATTTAATTTTGTTATTCCGGGAAATTCAATCAATTTTTCGCATTCTCACATGAGATTCCAGATTTTGGAAAAATTATTACAACAGTTTCCTGGAATCAACGAGAGGAAAGAACGACGACTAACGATATTAAAAAGATCTTAGTCAATTATACTTGTGCGGAAGACTTTATTGGAGGAGTAATAAATTGAGATGTGACACTTATAGATGATATATTTAGGTATATGATCAAATTCGAAGACTCGAACATTCTCCACAGACAAGTTATAAAAAGTTAACGAAAAGAAGATGGAACGGGTCTTACGAGAAAAGACACGTTTCTTGAATTCCTTGAGCTGATGAATAATATGAACTTCAGAATATGTTACATAATTGCAGAGCGATAATTAATTTAGTCGGCCTGCGGAAAGTGGCGAATCGAATCGTGCGGTGAAAATGTAATCGTCAATGCGTTTGCGAGAATGTTGATCGTCTCGCATGCACGGTGTTAAGAGATGTAGTTTGATAGGCAAATTAACGGTAGAACACACAACATTTCAGGATATACATATATACATATGTATAAATGGAATAAAAACGATTCAGTCAGTCACTGCCATTCCGAGACGGAATAACCACGGTTTAGTTTTTAAATTCAGATTTTTAAATATTATCGACGTTTCTTTTTTTATATATACTTTAAAAATAACTGCGTCTTTAAAAACAAATGTCAGTGGACCTACACGCACACACACACACACACACAACACACGTACACGACGACTTTGAGAAATTTCCGTATTATTTCTCGCCACAATCGCGATGATATCGTCATCGATTCGTCGACTATCGTTGGCGTATTCATGCGAGATGTAGCATTATATACGAATTAAGAAAACTTTACACGTGATATCGTCACATGCGATTGGCCCCAATCGCCTATCGACTCCGTCAATTAGGGACGATTAGTATAGATTACAAATCGACTGCCATGAAAAGTGTCTCCCCGCAAACGAGGCCGCGAAAATAATTTAAAATGATAAGAGCGAGAGCGAGTGTTTGCCGCGGAACAGAGCTGTGCGCGAGTGCGGCTAAGCGATAAGGACGAAGGAGGACATCGTAGCTCCTCGCGTGAGCAGCGAACCGCCGGCGATCAATTATACGTTAATTAACGTCGCATTCACGACGGAGTTTCCGCACGCAGAGACTCCTCACCGTCGGAGAATACGCTCTTGACGCAAAATCAGATTCTGTAAACACGCGGAAACGTCGGCGAATATCGGCGAATGATTTCGTTATAACGAATCCTCGGCGAAACCCGATCGAATGTGTGCCATGTAACCCTCCGGACTGGAAGATATTCAAGTCAAATTGATCGCGCGTCGTTTACGCAGATACACCGAAATAAACGCGACTGAACGTGTAACGAAATCTCGACCTGACGCCGGAGACAAGATGATATTTCATTATGCTTATAATAAAAATAAAAAAAAAGCAAAAAATCAAGAGAGGACTTTTCACAGAATCTATAGAGAGCGACTGTTGTAGAGTTTTGCGTATATAAAATCATAATTAAATATAAAACTGCAGTAACATATATATAAAAATCGAACCGTTTATATCACATACAAAAAAAGAAGTGTCAAATCAACACTGATATACTTGTATATACGCAACAATATATATAATCTCGAAATGAGATTATATTGCGTTAAACGAAGAAAACTTGCTTGAATGAAATTATTTATATAATTAAACGAAATTTTATATAGTTTAATTGAGAAAAAAAGTGAAAATAAGAAATTAAAATTTTTATAAGAAGATTATATATTCTTGCGTATATATAAGTATATTAGTGTTGATTTGACACTTCTTTTTTTCCTGCACACTTTGCATTCGTTGAAATAGAATGAGGCCTAATTATTATCGGAGGATAAAAGTTAAATTCTAAAATGTGCAATATCTGCTGCAGATACTCTTACAGTTTAGTCTTTCGAACTCTCGCAAGATATAGTTAGTAGATATAGGTATGTGTGAGAGAGAGGCATGTGTGTTAGAATGCTGTAATGTAATCAATTAATTAATAGCAAATCAATATAACTTTAATGCAGCGTCAATTATAATTATTGAAATAACAATCACGGATTATACTATTAGCGATTGAACCCGACCACTTTTGAAGAGGGAATGCTGCGTCCTGTCCCAAAAATCGAAGTAATATCTCGCAATAATGTACAATCTCTATTTGCGATCTGCGATAATAAAATCCAAGGAAATAACCTTTCCTACATTTCGCGTTTTTTTAATAACGTCAGAAGGTTGTAACGTCAGAAAAGCAAGAAGTTTATAAATACTGTGATTCACGTAACAACAGCTGAATAGATGATATAAATAGATCATAAAAGCGGTCTCAGCGTGTGTTATCTTTTTCAAAGTGAACGATTCGCCTGTTTTCCCTGTCGCTACTGTTAAAATTATTCTTACTGTTACTATCGTAGCTATATACTCTTGACTGCGCTCACGAGGCATTCCCGATCGCGTGTTCGAGAGTGCGTCGCGACCCCGACTCGTCGTTATCCATAAGACTCACGAAATGACGGCGCGCGCGTGCGCTGTTGATATTTATTTTTTATACTTTTATACACGCTGTTTATATATTTTTGGACGTCCCTACGTTACCAATAAAATTTCTTTCCTCACGTAAAAGGCGATTGCGTTACTTAAGTCTATCATCATGCGGTAAAAAAGGAAATTCTTCTTCAATATTATTGAAAATCTAATTCCTTACGCATTTTTAATTAAATAATTAATTAATTTTGCGGAGACCCTAACTATGATTTCGTGACCAAAAAATTCTTTTACCGGTATGTGTAAACATATATTTAGAAATTAGCATCACGTCGAAATTATTATTATATTGCATATGCAAAACAATTTTATTTAGCCTTAAAATTGTACTTTTGTTTATCGAATATTGCAAAAATTTATTATCAGAGATGCATTGTATTGCTGCATTTTATTTACAGCGCAATCCTTCCTCCAAGAATGAAGAATATTGGCCATTAATATTTAGCACCTATACCTTCCCTCGCTTGCTGCAAGCGAACAGGATTTCCGGCATCCAGAGTCGTGCCGATATTCGATAGGGGCTACCGGATCCTCGGTCTTCCGTCGTAGATTCTGCGTCCGGTGTCCACGAGAACCTCTCTCTCCTTCCTCGTTCGAAATCGTCGCAACGCAAATATCCCGAAACGCGTAAAACACAGTTTTTCGCACTGAACTTTCGACTCTCCAGTTTTCTACGCTCTCGCGACAACTCGTCTCGAGGGACTCCGCACGCGTTGGACGTTCTCGTGCCGCGAAACTCGACGAAGTTGCGACAAAACTCACGCGATTGCATCGATGCATGGGCAAGTGATACCTGAATAAGGCTGTGGCCCTATTTAGGTATCACTGTCGCTGAGCGCGCGTAACCATGTGTAAAATATAAATAAATAAAAAATCGGTGGTGGTAAAGGATTATAAATTACAAAAATATTTTCTAGGGTCTAATTTATCCATTTCCGAGCCTACCCACACATTTCAAGGCAATAGATCATAATATATTACAATATATTAATTCATTTGTAATATATTTTTATATTCTTAATGTTCAATGTTTTAATTTTTTCTGTAGGAATAAATAATATATTCAGATATGAGATTAAGTAATACAGAATACAAAACACTTTACCGCTACATTAATTATCATTTTAAATAAAAATTTTGATATAATGTCGTATAATATCTAATAATTGTTAGAAAAAAATACTTGTTCGTGATTCTTTTATAATATCTCATTTTTCATACATATATTTTATTTACACTTGTAATATAATTTTTACAAATCGATTGCCTCGACCATTGCCTCGCTAATGAAATAAAAAAATAACTCACCGGCTGATGCGCAACAGCGCAAAGTTGTAACCCTGCGTTGATCTGTAACATATAAATTTTTTTAAAGCAAAATCCAAGATAATCAATATTTGAAATAAATAATTATCGCGCCCGTTAAATTTTTAAAATGTTATTTTAACAGATATATATCTGACTTCTAAACGCTAATGCAAGAAACAATCGCGGCCATGTACCGCAAGCCACCGCATATTTCCGCATTAATTCGTTCGCATAATTAATTAAAATAATATTACGATGTAAGTAATATTGCGAATAAGAAAGACGCGACGTTCGCAACGTGTAATATCTTTTCTCGCGTATGTAGGAGATCGAACTCCGAAATTACGAAATTGCGTCGGAGTTCGATAAATGACAATAAACCTCGAACAATGTATAATAATCAATGGGCCAATAACCCAGATAGCATACAATATTCTATATGAATATTCTTACAAAGTGTGAATGTTCTTAATTTTGGAATATTGTAATATATGAATATACGTAAAATGTTACAATAAAAAAATCGTATATATTTATAATAAAGAAGAACATTTTTAGAATGTTCGTTGAGTTTATTTATTGCACATTTTAAGTTAGGTTGCCATATTCGTAGTGAGCGCCACTCTTTGTCGTTCGTCGTCATGCTTCGCCGTGCATTTTTGCCGTGCTGGTAACATACGGTGCATAATAAAACATCGTTTTTGGGCCGATATCAAAGTCTCCGATTAACGTGATCCTCCGATTAAACTCACTCTGCATCTCTTTCTAAACTGTTTTCCTAGAAAGAGACGAAGAGTGAGTTTAGTCGGAGGGAGGATCACGTTAATCGGAGACTGTGATATCGGCCCTTAATCAAAGATAATTATCTTTTTTCCTTTATTAATTCTGTTCTATGAAACATTAAATAAGGTTTAAGAATATTTTTTTATATATTTTTGGTAATATTTTTCACATCCTTAACAGTTCATTAGGATAAAACTCTTTAGAAAATTTAAAGTTATATATGCTTGAAGAAAGTCGCAGAAGTCGATGTCTATGCCTCAAGGGCGTCACATGTTCGTATCGCGTTCCATTTAATGCGGCGGTCTATTCCGTCGGGTATTTTTAGTGTATTACTGGACTTTAGTTGGGTTACTTTCTCGCGTTTATAGTCGAGCAGTTAGTTTTTAAAAAGAGTGTCGTCGAAATACATATCGCTTATCTCGAACACACGTGTTCGTCAAAAATAAGTTATTGTCACCACCAAGTGCAAATTCTGTTTGTCCGCCCTTCCTTAATATTCCTGACGTCGTCGCCGAGGTTTCTGATGGTGTTATACCAGATAACCTCTCCGCTTTAAACCAACATCTTATAAACAACTTATATTTCTTTTCTTATTCTTATTCTTATTCTTATGCTAAATTCTCTTTGTCGGAAGTCTTTATATTGCAGCGTTAAATAAGGTAAGCCTTATTAATGTCTGCATATGCAGATAATTATATTTTGTGATATTTCCTGCGCACAGAGTACACGGAGATTGAGATACAAAGCATATATATTATATAGAGCAAGTACAAATCAAAAACTTTCTTACTAGTTTCATTTCTTATTCTTTCATTGTTATGTACACATGTAATTGCCAGGGAAAATCCTATAATTATTCTTCTGCAGTTTGAAAAAATACTTTCTGTTTTACTTTAAATTTAACTTACTTGAATTTCTTTTTTCGATTTCAAATTATATGGCACTAGCCTTATATTGCATTAAAATAGTATTTTGTATATAAATTATAAATAGTATTGTAAATAAGAATGCCTAAATGCAAAAAAATTAAAATAAAAAATAAATAAACTAAATTAGTTAAATTTGTGTATTTATTAATTACATATATAAACCAGTTCTTTAATATATCTACATATTCCAATAATCACAGTTGTTCTAAAAAAACATGGAGTTGTCCATTTTCAAAAGCAGTTAAATTCATCTTTTTTATAAGGAAGACGAAAATTAGATAAAATACAATAGAAATTGATAATGTATATGTGTTAAAATTAAGAAACCGATAATATCAGTTAAGTAATAGATGAAATTAACACTAACATTCTCATGTTGTATTATTTTCTAACTAATTTTTTGTTTTTCTTGTAAAAAAGGTGAAATTAATTTAGCTGTTTTGGAAAATAAAAACTGATATGGTCATAAAATAGGGGTAATCAATACAGTTGTTGGCCATTCTACAATGATTGACCATATCTTAAAAAATTAAAGATTATAAAGAAATACTATTAAAATGTTTAAAAGTGTATTAAATATTTTGTATTTATAATAAAAAATATTTTAATAGTATTTCTTTTATAATCCTTAATTTTTTAAGATGTGGCCAATCATTGTAGAGTGGCCAGCAACTGTACTGTTTACCCCTATTTATTTTATGTGCTATATAAATATATAGAATAATCTATATAAAACATTCTGTGAAATATGCTATGCACATTTATAAAACATTTTATTAAAATGCTTATAGAATATTCTATAAATATGTATACAATATTATATAGAATATTCGATAGATTATTCTACTTATATTAAAAAAACATTTGAAGTAGTGCCATTTGAATATATTATAAAGATATACTGTAAATATATAAGATCGACTTATAAAGTATTCGAAATATTCTTGAAGATTTTTCATAGAACGTTCATAGAAATGTTTAGTGCTATCTGGAGAGTCGCGCTTGAGAAAATAGCGGAATCCGCCACGGGACAGCAAAATAGTAAACGAATAACAATTACTCACCCCACGGTTGCTCCGCCGTCGCCCAATGCCTCCCAAGGCTCCCTCCTCCTCTTCTCAATTCTCCTCCGTTTTGTCGTATCTCCATCATCGGCGCACTCGCTCACGACAGTCACGCGCGAAAAAACTATCGTTTATGATCGCGCGACACTTTGTACAACACACCCTCCGTTAGCGACGCAGCGCGTACTTTATTACATAGCAACAAAAGAATTACGGCAAAGAAGCGTAGCGAACGAGGCTATATACGATCCGCTCGATGCCCGATTGCCCGTGACGTCCCGCAGGTAGACGCTATGGCGGAGAAAATATTTCGTAAATCGCGCGGCCAACTTCACTCGCCAGGAGCAACCGTCGCGAGCACGGTCGGCCCAGTTAAAAACGCTATTTTTCTAAAATAAATTTCTGTTTGTTTTAGCAAGAAGATGGCAGAGAACCGGGCGTAATCGGGACACAAGAGGAAGGGAAAGAGGAGAGAAGATGTATACGCAAACCGTTTATACTTTTCGCATTTTGAACCTCAAATATAATGTCGAGATTATTTTTACGTATTGCGTATATGTATAAGCGACGTAGAGGAATAAATGTATGAATTAACGTCAAAGAGAAACATCCGCGGTACATGCCAACCAAAAATAATACAATCGTTGCTTTACTGCGATTGTAAGGCAATTTTGGTTATAACTGCAATTAAATCATCGATTTATTATGTCTATCCCCCACGATCGCCAAATATCGAAACACGATTAAATACGAAGTTAAACATGATATTATAAAGTAGTTTTGATCTCTTTTATCTCCATTTAAAATCTATTCGACCTTTGCCTGATTACAGAATTTTTGGAATTACTGAATTACGCGATTGTGATACTAGTTCACGGTTTTATAGTATAACAAACCATTGCATATCCATTTCCTTTGTTGAGACTCGGAAAATAGAACTGCCGGAAAGAGTTAACTTCTCTTTCTCCGTCAGCAGTTATATTCGTATTACGAATCTCGTTGCCAATTGTCCGAGAGAGAAATCGTGTGAAAAGCACCGATATACCAGAGACAGAGAGAGAGAGAGAGAGAGAGAGAGAGAGAGAGAGAGAGAGAGAAAAGCATCAGAATAATCATCATTGAAATAATTAGCGGTGCGGCTAATCAACTAAAGTCTCTTTCTAAATTTATATATTCCGCGGCCTCAGCCGCGAAAGGATCTCGGCGATCTCGCCAACGTGATTAATTCAGAACGAGTGCAAGTGACCTTTCGCACGGGAACGCGAGTTACCTGTCACAGATTTCACCAATACGGAAATAACATTTGGATCATAACCTGCATCTCTCGCGTGCATTTTTCCCTGAATATATGGCACAAGCGTGAAGTTTCGCATTTCGAGGAGAAATATAAGAAAGACAGACAGAGAGAGAGAGAGAGAGAGAGAGAGAGAGAAATGAGACGAGCGTTCGCGGCATTCACGGGTTGAGAAAAACAAATCTATTAATAGATTTGTTCCTCATCATATATATTGTACTAGATTTTTCGCATTAAAAGTGACTTCGATGAATTATAATAAACTTCGATTAACTTATCAAACGATATACCTGTGTACCATTTTTGTTAATATGAATAAAATTAATAATCTTTCGTTTTAAACGTAGAAAAAGAAATTATATAGTTAGAAATATTACTTTGAGCAATTCTGACGGTTGAATTAATCGCCGATCAGTCAATAATCCAAGTCGCGGTTAAAATGAAACGGTTACACACCGGCCGTTTAGACATTAGGAAAAGAGAAAGAAGAACGAGTGGTATATAAAGTTGAGCTGTGAGGACTGAGGAGCAGGCCTATTTGCCGCGGTCGGTGACCAATGACGGCGCGAGGCGCGAGGCGCGTGGCGCGAGGCCTTTCGCGACAACTTTCGACTCGTCCCGCTCGTCCGCATAATGGCGTAATGTTGGCAGCGCCGGGTAACCTCGTTTCCGCGTGTCTAGCGCCTATTGTGACAGCTGTCATAGAGAAAGAGTTAATGCTGGTTCGCCGTGTTCGTGCCAGTCGCGCATAAACAACCCTATCGCCACGACCAGCCACGACCGTCCCGCGAAGCAGCCTCGACTTTGCGCTTCGTCTCGACCCGCGACCGAAATAGTTTTCATTCTCGGCGTCTCGAACGACAACACACACGGTGAAGGATGACAATGGGCGATGAGACCCCGGTTACATCACTGGTTCTTCCCGTCATATTAAGGCCAATATTAACCAAGGTATCGTCTGAATACATCCTTCAGGACACCCAATCGTGTCGTTTTCATAAATAATATTTCCATCCGTTTTACGTCTCTTATTGATAGTGAATAGTCATCTTTTAAATATAGAACAATGGATGGACGTAAAAGAAATTTGAGTTATTACACAACGAGTTACACGTTGTCAATACATTGGGCTTTGCATCTTTCAATGAAGGGCCTTTTGTCAAAAATGTCGGACAGCAACAGATATAAATAGTTAAATTTTTGCAGTTGGAGAGGCAAAATGTCATGGCAGCGCAGACCCTACGCGCGGCTCTCTCAAAAGCAGAGAGTTCGCATCCTGGGATTACGTACGACTTGATTATGGGCATAATACGCAGGGCAGAGCTGAATCTTGATATGAACGAGAGTGTCTTACGATTGCAAGGTGCTGCTTCTGATTACGATGGTAAGATATCTTTGTAGAAATTATCTTGCGTTTGATATTAAAGCCAACCATCGGCACAGTCTACTGTGCATTTGACTTTGTTTACTATAAAATTTAAGATAAGCCAATACACGTTTTGTCTTTGCTCGCAGTTGTGGAGTATCGTTCGGCGCGTTCAGAAGACGCATTTCAAGAACTGAATCGTAAATCGACTTCCTTGAAAAGAATACTTAGCAGAATTCCCGATGAGATCACGGACAGGAAGACTTTTCTAGAGACAATCAAGTTTGTAAAAATTCATATCTACAATGTTATATATGTATACAGAGGGTGCTCCACATCTCTATCAACTGTCTACTTTTTTTTCAGAGAAATTGCGAGTGCAATAAAGAAACTATTAGACGCTGTGAACGAAGTTACTGCATTTATACCCGGTTCAACTGGTAAACAAGCCTTAGATCAACGCAAGAGAGAATTTGTGAAATATAGTAAAAGGTTCAGCAATACATTAAAGGAGTACTTCAAGGAAGGACAGTAAGTACATAAATTATCAGAATATCCAATCGCAAACGAAACCAATAACGCACAACTAGAAATTAAAAATACATATTCATATTATATTTGTCACAATATAATGAAATATATACTTGTTGCAGAGCAAACGCAGTATTTGTGAGCGCATTGTACCTGATACATCAAACAAATATGATTATGCTCACAGTAAAGGACAAATGTGAGTAAATAATTTTACAATGAATTTCCAGTGTTGTATGTGATAATATCACGAGAGTCAGATAAACCATAAATATTATTACAATCTGTATAACATCCTAATCACACATATATTCTATTATACGAGCAATGATAGAACCTAAATATCCGGTATAGAGGATTTAACATTATTATGTTGCCGTTAATCGGTTGCACTATAGTTTTTGTTATAGATATATATAGATATATAAAATAATAAAGATGTTGGGGTATATATTATTCCACAAATTATATATTTATACTTTTATTTTGTGCCAACTCAAACGTTATATTAATCGTCAATTCTTATTATAATAGTCAATAATAGTATATACAAATGTTCAAATATGAAAACAATCTTATTGTTGTTATATGAGAATAATCTGTGGTGTGTATATATACATATATATACATATATATATCTTCTTTTATCTTCTCAGAACTCTAAAGAGTATAAGATATTAGTAAAACATACAATCTGGAAGGTAACATTGAAATTTTATATTATTCAGGCTTAATTATTACTTAAATAGTATTCAGGCTTAAAGTAAAAAATGCATTTTACTTTATCGGGGATGCTCTTCATTTAAACAATTTCTATAAACCATCTATTTATACTCTTTGGAATGAAATAAAGGTGAAAGATATGACGAGGGAAAATTACTCCTCCAAATGTACAAGAAATAAAAATTACTTTATTGATAACAAATGTACACAAATTTGTTGTATTTCCCATACGGAAAATTGCGAATGGCTTGCCTATCTACATCCTCATCGCATTAACAATGACGATGAATAACAGTAAGAATTAATGGTAATTATTATAATGAACGTGTTACTGTGAAATTTACAAAATTTCAAGCCCGTTTGCTGTCAGAGAATACACGGACGATGCAGCCGACACCGCTTACGTTAAATACCTTTTCATGCCAAAGTAACAAGTGACTACTGCTACCTTCTGTCGGGATTTCGAAACCTCGGTAAATATACTTCATTAGAACATCCACTAAGTCACGATCTAATTGTGCTAAGCAATCGTCCATTTGATTCGACTTTATACTTAGGAGCACCTTCTGTGTTAAATTTCTAGCACTGTCCTGCGAATAGAAAGACATATTTTATATATTTGCGCATATGGAAATTTATATTTAGTAAAATACACGCGACCCTAGGTCTGTTCTGTTTAGCTGAACTTTTGCACAGTTCATCTTTTCTTTTCTTCCCTCCAACGTGAAAAGAAAAAGAGGAAAGGTAAACCATGCAAGAAATTCAGTTAAAAAGAACAGATCTATTATGCAAAATGACGTTAGGAGCATACTAGACTAGTCAAACTACGCGCAAAGTCTTTTTCCATGAATCATACGTAAAAACTCTGACATCTATATTCGAATTTACAAGAATATTCCTTGAACAATATATAACCCATAAGATAAACATAAAAGACTGGCAAATCGCGAAGTAATTTTCATTAATAAGATACAACATGCTCCATTGATTATGGACCTCGATGAAATGATAAATTCTTAATCCAAAAACCTAAATCCCACTTACTTTAGAATAACGACTACTTTCTACAATTAATTCATACAATCGTCAGATCCATAACGTCACTCCGCATTTAGGAAATCGCAAATCGCTTCGCGATAGCGAGGGCAAAAGGTGAATCACCATCATGCATTTTGAGGTTACCTTCACTTGCTGGTTCTTACACTCCAACGGTGCGGACTTTAATACCGATATTAACGCCTCCGCGTTCTTACCCGTGATAAATGGTGTTAAGGAAAATTGCACGACGAAATCACTGAAAAGCAAAGGATCTACGAAAAGCAAGAGTTTTGCAAAAGGATATTGGCTAAGAAGTGTCAAGATCTCGTTCTCGTCCGGGCCGGTGAGCGCACCTACACCGCCGTCCGCGTCCTCCTCTTTGAAATTGTTGTCGCTGTACTGGTCCACGTCGATCTTGCGGAACGCGGACGCCGAGGTGTCCTTCTTGCCGTCGTTCCTCGACATCTCGGCTGCGTGTTTGACGTTTCCTGCGCGTTCAGTTCACGCCCGGCTTATCGAACAGCGATAGAGTCTCGCCCACAGTACGTTCGGAAGCGGGTCGCGCGCATCGCGCCGCGCCATTTTGGCGCCGATCGACTCGTCCGCATGAGACTTTTTATTGTCCGTTTCTATCAACGCAAGTAATCTTGGTATCTTGGGCCGGTATTCATAAGTCGGATCTTATAATGTCTTAAGATGCTAATACGGCTCTGTGATTGGTTCATAACATCTTAAGATTGTACTTAAGACGGTCTTAAATATAAGATCTGACTATGAATATCGGTCTTGGTTTAACTTTCCCTCGTGAAAAAAATGTCTCAGAATGTACATTATACATATATACAAATTTTTAGACTTTCTCAGGATGTTCAAAATTTTTCAGATTTTTTATACAAATCGGAATGTTTTTCAGAAAAACTCAAACAAAATGAGAATAAAATATTTCAGATTTTTCCAGCCAACATATCTTCGTAGAAATTTGAATAAATATGAAAAAATAAGTGCGATTTATCAGATTTTAAATTGTCATGTATACGGATACTGAAATATTCTGAAAATTCTCATCCAATTATTTCTGAAAATATCTAAGAAATATATATTTTATCAGAATTTTTCACAAAAGTCTCAATTCTTACAAAATTTCTGAGAAAATAAAAATTTTTCCACCAAGATTATTTTTTATCTTTTTTAGTTTCAAAAGTTAGAAAAAGAAAATAAGTTAAACCGAGATTAAAGTTAAATCTGCACTGGTGAAAATGGGCATATGTATATATGTTAGAAAAAAATAAAAAGTAAGTTAAACTGAATTAAAATTAACCAGCACTGGTAGAAATGGGTATTAGATTTCCATATACCATTGTTGCATCCATTTTACGTCCGAACACCAATGATATGTCTTACCCAGATAGCACTAAACATTTCTATGAACGTTCTATGAAAAATCTTCAAGAATATTTCGAATATTATTCTATAAGTCTTATAGAATCGAGCTCGGTAAAAAATGCAATTTTCGGCCGATTTTCAGCTGGCTCCGCCTAACGCCTTCCCCTTATCTCGCCGTCCCGCGCGCAGCCAACGAGTCGCTCGAGGCTCAGGAGCGTAAACATATGTGTTATTTACAATAGCTTTCCACGTCACCCGTGAGATACTATTGTTAACGCGTTTTTTTTTACGTGGTATCCTCTGTAGACCTAATCCATTGATGACTGAAGTGACTCTTTAACTAATTGAAGCAGAATTAAAGAAATAAACAAAAAATGAAGAAAGATCAACTTTTGAGATCTTTTATATAGG